>NC_048231.1:4141539-4177397 GCF_002007445.2 Ailuropoda melanoleuca
TTCCTTCCTCTTTCTTTCTTTCTTTCTTTCTTTCTTTTCTTTTCTTTTCTTTTCTTTTCTTCTTTTTTCTTTTCTTTTCTTTTCCTTTCTTCCTTTCTTCCTTCCTTCCTTCCTTCCTTCTTTCTTTTTTTTTCTTTTCTTTTCTTTTCTTTCCTTTTCTTTTCTTTTCTTTCTTTTCTTTTCTTTCTTTTCTTTCTTTCCTCTTTCATTATATTATGTTAGTCACCATACACTACATCCCAGGTTTTTGATGTAAAGTTCGATGATTCATTAGTTGCGCATAACACCCAGTGCACCATGCAATACGTGCCCTCCTTACTACCCATCACGAGCTCGCCCTTCCTTCCTTCCTTCCTTCCTTCCTTCCTTCCTTCCTTCCTTCCTTCCTTCCTTCTTTCTTTTTTTTTCTTTTCTTTTCTTTTCTTTCCTTTTCTTTTCTTTTCTTTCTTTTCTTTTCTTTCTTTTCTTTCTTTCCTCTTTCATTATATTATGTTAGTCACCATACACTACATCCCAGGTTTTTGATGTAAAGTTCGATGATTCATTAGTTGTGCATAACACCCAGTGCACCATGCAATACGTGCCCTCCTTACTACCCATCACCAGCTCGCCCTTCCTTTCCTTCCTTCCTTCCTTCCTTCCTTCCTTCCTTCCTTCCTTCCTTCCTTCCTTTTTATTTTATTATTATTTTCATTTATTTGACACAGAGAGAGGCCATGAGAGAGGGAACACAAGAAGGGGGAGTGCGAGAAGGAGAAGCAGGCTTCCCGCTGAGCAAGGAGCCCCACGCAGGGCTGGATCCCAGAACGCTGGGATCATGACCTGAGCCGAAGGCAGACGCTTAATGACTGAGCCACCCAGGCGCCCCTGGAATCCCTTTTCTTAGGTCTTGCCCAGTAGCGCCCTGTGTTAGTGGGCAGGTAGAGATGAAAAAGATCTGTTTCTTCCCTTCTCCCTTGAAACTTGTCTTGTGCATCAAGATTCCATTCTGGTGTTTTGAGATTTCTCTCTAGGGTCTCAAGTCCATGCTGAAAGACTCCCTGCAGGAGGTCGAGAGTATGAGTGTGTGGGTGGGGGCTCAGTGGCCTCGGTTTGCAGGCACCTTCTTTGCATATGTCATAGACTGCCTTGGATTTTTCTAAGTAGCGACTTATTTCTGAGAAAATCAGTTTCTACCTCTATGAATTTACATTTGGTTACAAAATGTATCGGTTGAGCTATACTACTAAATTATTACCACTTGAGTCCAGTGGATCAAAAGGACTATCCATATATATACACAGAGAGTGTTTACGTGTGACATCGTGTGAAGTGTGTATGCATGGACTTATTAATGACACTGGTTTATTCTCACAGAATTCAAAATTTGTTGTGTGGGAGGAAACAAACTATTAGATAAATTAATGTAATATGCCAAGTGGTAAGTGAAAAAATAAGGCAGCTGGGAGTCTGCTTCTCGCTCTGCCTGCCCCCTTCCAAACACCTCCCCACCCACCCTCCCGGTTCACTTGCTCTCAAATGAAATCTTAAAACAAACAAACAAAAAAACCCCCACAACAATGATTTGATGTAAGTTGCTAAAGCCTAAATTATTTTTAAGTTCATCATGAAGACTTTCCCAAGTTCTGTGAACTCCATTGTGATTGTTCTAGCTAAATTAGGATCCATTACACAGCTTAAGTAAGCATTAAAAGTTCAAATTGACTGTTTGGAGATATATAGCAAGTTCATGCACCTCTCAATATAATTAGCTATAATTCAATTCTGTTTGTGGGTTGTTAAGTAATTCCTCTTATGCACCTCACCCACTTAAATCATGGAAAACTTAGGCTTAGCTGGAGTCTTCTGTTCTTGAACTTGGTGGGAACTATCACCTGTTGTGAAGCTTTAATCAATGTTAGTGATACATCTGATAAAAATCTGGGGAAGTAAATAGATTGGAGCTTGGTCTGGGCACGTTGTAGGGACTTAGTATATAACTTTCAGAAGCTTAGTTCATATTGAATTTTGATGATACTTCCTGTTTTGTGTAAATGAGTGTACTTCCAATATCTGAGTCCTTGGATTGGGATTTATCAATTACTGAAAATAGGGCCTTTAAAACTATGAGATGACAAGAGAGGATCTATTCTAGAGCAATGAAATCACTTGAGAATTTCGAAAAATAAGGATTCTCAGGCCCCAGACTGAATTAGAATCTCTGGGGAAGAGACCAGAGAAACAGATTCTTAATAACACCTTGGTTGGTTCTAAAGGTTGACCAAGTTTTGGCACCCCAGTTGTATCCCAAATCATATCTAATGTGATTAACGGAAAGTTTTGGTGATTGGAAGGTTTGCTAGTTGAAAAAAAAATGTAGAAAAAAACCACAGAGGGGAGTATATTACTTTGGTGTAGTCTTTTAAGAGCTGACAAAACACCAAAACAATTTTTTAAGAGCTTTAAAGATACCGTGACATAGCTAGGTCAGGTTACAGTTCCTGTGCTTTTAAGAGGAGAAAATGAGACTCAGAGACTACGGGCCTTGCTAATGTCTGCAAACACTCGGTGCTAATGCTGAGACTCAAGCCAGGTTTGAAAGTGGTAAAAGCAGGCTGGGAATGTTGGCTGTGCTACCTATCAGCCATTGGACTGAAGACAAGTTATAGGCATTTCCCCCTCTTAGAGTAACTGGGATCAGTAAAAGGCAATTTAGAGTGATTCCAGTTACAATGGAAGCCAACATTTTAAAAATATATGTTTTAAAAGATTTGATTGGTACTTTGCCTTTAAAAATTATGACAGAAATTCTGAAAGTCAGTTCCTTTCTGTCATTGTAACCTAAATGCTGACACCTTTATGCTAATTCTTAGAACCAAAAACAGATCAAATAACTCAGTTGTGTACTTTCCTGACTGATTTGAAGGCATGATAACATTTTCCACTTCATGATGACTTTCTCAACACTGTCATGAAGAGGGTTATTTACAGAAATATTTGAAGGTGTCCTCAGTTTTTCCAAAGGCTGGGCATGGCTCCATTAGTGTTGATCTTTTCTTCATTGGTGATGGACCTACACCTGGATTTACTGTGTCAAGGGTTTGCTGTGATTGAAGTAGCTTGTCATTCAATTTCACGTTCTGCATCAGCTGCAAGATCTCAGTTTTATCTGGTACCTGTGTTTATTGCCTAAGTTGTTGCATGGGAAGTCTCTAATTCTCAGAAAGTGAGAACAGCAACCGTTCACATGGAGGGCTGGAACAGAGTAGTTTTAAGCAGAGAAGGGACAAATTTAAAAGTGCTCAGTCTGTTCCTTGGTGATTGTTTTTATGCTTTGGCATTAAGGTTACCTATATCAACACCACTATTGCGATTTTGGTAATGAAAGCTCAGATGGTGAGTTTGGGTATCGTAACTCTTACACAAGTTTAGATGCCATTCTGTAGAAGGGACTCCATATCTGGGTACCACCATCTTATTTAACGCTTACTTAAAATCCACCCAGGTGTGCTTGCCTCAGCAGAATATATACTAAAATTGGAACGACACAGAGAAGTTTAGCATGGCCCCTTGCGCAAGGATGACACACAAATTCATGAAGCCTTCCATATTTTTGGTATGATTCCATTAATATGAACTGTCCATAATAGGCAAAGGAATGGAGGCAGAAAGATTAGTGGTTGTCTAGAGCTTCTGGAAGTGATTGCTTTTACAGGTGATGGAACTGTTCTCAAACTTGTGATATTTTCATAACTAAAAAAATGAAAAAAACATCTGCCCAGGTCACCATACCTGGAGGGGTTGTTTCTAACAGAGGACTTTAGGAAGGATTCACTGACAAAGACTGAAGCTTAACTCTGGAAGAGAATACTCATCGATTTCGTTAACTACGTTAATACATGGTGATTCCGTAGGACTCTGGTATTTCCCGCTAGCCCCTCAGGGAGGACTCTGTGGGAGCAGTTGGCCGGGATGCAGGACAAGTCTCGCAGCCCTGCTCAGGTGAACCTGTGACAGGTCATGTCCTGTCTCATGCTTCTGCGTCAGGTGTTCCGTGTCCCCATTGGAGGCCCCCACATGCCTCCGTTCTTGGTCCTTGCCTCTGTGAATGCTTGAAGGCCACCCTAAATCCAGTCTTTATGGGCCTTCTCTCTAATATGCAGAGTACTGACTGTTTGCTGGCTGTGTCTGTCTGGCCCTTTTTCTCCGACCAGGGATCATGAACCGCTCATGGACACAAAGGGGCCCAGAGACCAGTTTTGTTTTGTACATGGCATTGTACAACGTTTTTGGAGTTTCCCACTGTGACCTCTTCAGACAGGGCAGGGCTGTCCAGGGCACCACCTTCCCCAGAACCTCTTGTCATCTGGATCCCCTCTGACTCCACCTCCACATCTGCATCTCAGTTCGGATCTGAGTGTTCTCTCAGTATGTGTATTCAGCACCGTGCACTAGTTATGGTGGCACTTTTCATTGTCTTTGAGGGGAAAGGGTGACTTCTTTGCTGGAGTCAACTGAAAAAACACTTGTGCTTTACTGAATACCATAAAGGTTCCTCTCTTGCACCATCAGCATCCCAACCTGCCCCGGTGGCACTTCCACTTCTGGTTTGGGGTCAGGCAGTCTTACTATTCTGGGGAGATTTGGAGGAGGAGTAGGGAGAGCACTCTTTGTTTTGTTTTTGTTTTTTAATCCAGGAAATAAGTCAAGCTTTTTAGATAATATGTCAGTTTTAGTGAGGCCTCCAGCTTCATGAATGCCCCAAAACTTATTTCCTGGTGTTAGTGTTAATCGTGTCCTTAACGGACACTTACAGACAGAATCCCCTGGAAATTGCTCTTGGGGATCTCTTACTGTGCTTGAGATGTGGGTGCATGGTGGAAGGGCATCAGCTTTAGCTCAGAGGGACCTGGCTCTGCTTCCTGTACTTCCTAGCTGTGCGGCTTTGAGCAATGGTTACCTTATAAGTTAAACATGGGGCTAGTGGCATGTATCCCCAGGATTATTGTGAAGGTTACATGAGATCATACAAACATGCGTACACCCACAAAGGGCTGTATTAGGACCTGATGCAGATTATGTGGCCGCCCATTTTGGAAGGAAATCCATACCCAATTTACCCCATATACTTTGTGGTGAATCATCTAAGAGGCATCAGGAAAAATATGATGCTATAAACCCCTTTGCTCAGCCATTGTTTCAAATCCTAGACAGCAGTTGAACTTCACATGTACGTCATATTCTGGGAAGATGCAAAGTACATCCTGGAATTACCGTCAGTGAAGCTGTGGGTGGGGAGAATGTGTGGAAGGATCACTCCCTGTGAAGGGAGCACTATTTTGTCAGTTTCCTGCATGCTGGGCCCTTGGAAACATGTGTTGACCCTATTCCTAACTGTACCCATGAAAGCCAACGCTACACTTTTCCCTAAGGGAAAGTCCTCAAGGCTCTAGATAATGCCTAGATTGGTGTTGCTGCCATCTCCTTGAGAGGACTGACTGTATCATGGATTGTGTAGTGTGTGTGTGTGTGTGTGTGTGTGTGTGTGTGTGTGTGTGTGTGTGTAGACCAGCCCTCTTCATGGGCAGCCCCACTGCCATGGGTGCTTCATAGTAATGTTGATAGGACAACAGATAGGGATTAGCAGTCTATTCCCCTGTCTAGCGTGACTTACAGAGCAGTGGGTCCAGGGAATTACTCTTTGGGATCATATTGAAAACCAGCTCCCATCCATGGTCAGCTAGTTCTTTTAGCATAGATACACAATTGCAATAAGTGTGTTCTTCCAATAGCTCTGTTAAGATGAATGGGTTAATATTTACAAGATATTTCTAGGTCCCAGAAAGAAGGTGTGTTTTAAGAGCAGGTTGTATGAACTATTTACTGTTAATTTCTTATCCCTGGAGGATCGAATATTAAATGCCAGGGCAGACATTGTAAATTGTCAGGCAGTGTTGGCCCCTATCTCCCACCTTTGTCCCAGCATCAGGATTTTGTTAGGTGCAGTCGCCAGCCTGACCTAAGTGCTGCCCGTCTACTTGGAGCAGCTCTGGTTGTTTACTTTGTTATTTATTCACAAATTGCAGTTGGTTCCCTCTCTGTGGATATTTCTATAGCATTGGTCTCTCCCCAAATATTTGCCTTGGTTTATTAAATTACTTTCTCATTTATAAATTCAAGTGTGTGTTGACTTTTGTGGTTTTAATCTTACAGGCTTGGTTGTCTTTGTATTACCAGATGGTATCCCTTGTTTCAGTCCATAAGCAAGGTTTGTTTGCTTGCTGGCTTGTTTTGTTTAGGGCTTAACCACCAGCCAGTTTTGTCTTGAGTTAAAGATGGGGTTATGTTCAAGTGAAAATCCATTTTAAATCTACTACTTAATTATTAATTAAAATGTCTCCTGCATATTTTGGAGGCAAAATTGCAATTTTTTTTTGCACGGGAAGAAAGAACGTGCACTGAAAAACAATTTTTGTGTGGATTCGGGTTAGCCTCTTTACTTTGCTCCGTGGTGCTGGCAGGTGGAATAGTTTGAATCCGAAGGGCCAAAGACAGGCTTAACTGTTTCTGGGAAACCTGACAGGTATCACCAAGGTATTTTAAAGGCTCTTTTCCTGTAGGGGTCTTTGGGAGGGGTTGCTGCTGTGAAGGCAAACAGAGTCAAGATCTGGGTGCTTGCTTCCTGCTTCTAGCACCATTTCTGGCCCATGGAGTATAATGGCGGGGACTGTTGTGGCGAAGTTGCTCCTTCCTCAGCTCCCTCATATTCTTGCATGCTCTCTCTTCCCCTCTCTCAGGTGGAGCCCAGTGGACTTCCTGAGTTGAGGAGATGGATCTGAGTCCAGGAAGAGTAAGGCAGCTGGAAGACAAAGGATAGAATAGCAGGAAGGAGACAGTTGACCAGAGAAAGAACTCCAGAGACAGACAATGTGTCCGCCTTGAGTATTCAACGGAGTTCTGATCAGTATAAGGAAGTTGCCTGAGGCCAGAGAAAGAGCCCATCTAAAAGGATCAGAGAGAACTGTTTCCGGTGCTCACATCGGGCCAAGAATAATGCCTGTTCCTACTAGTCAGACTGGAAAACCTCAAGATTCATGGAGCATTGGGTTGAGTACACCGGAGGGTCTTGGCTGCCTAGTGGGGAATAACCAGCCCTAGACTTAGCACCGTCCTGGCCCACCTAGCGAATCTAAAAAGCAAGATATGATAGGATCAAACTATTTCCAAGTAACTTAACTGTGTCCCTAAACAAAGCTCAAGAATATCTATACGAATACAAAACTATCCAGCTCTCAACAGGTAGAACCCGCGATGTTTGGCATCCAGTCAAAAGTTATCAGGCATGTGAAGAAGCAAGAAAATACAACTTGTAATGGGAGATAATTCAATCTGTTGAAAGCAATCCAGAACTAACACAGATCTTAAAATTAGCAGACAGGACATTAAAACAGTTATGATAACTATTCCATATGTTCAAAAGTTAAATACAGAGATGAAAGATTAAAAAGAAGCCAATTGGATTTCAAACATGGCGTGTTTTTCAATCAATCCTTATGTTACTTCCTTATGTTGTTAATCCTTATGTTACTCCCACCAAATCCACCTGACCCAAACCTGGCCCTACTAATGTATCTGATTCCTAAGCTCTTCCCGGTCTGTTACTGCAGTGCTAAGTCAGTGATGCCTAGGAGTTAGTTGACCCTTTGACGTTCCTTCATGCCTGCCATGCCCGTGCCAGACCTAAGCAGGCATCCTACAGTGCTGCTCCTAGGCAAAGAATGCTGCTGGATCCATTGGTGTAGGTCTTCTCTGTGTATAACCAGGTACCCAACAAAAATCCTCCTTTGCTTCTTGTGGGGTTTGTAGGGACTCCAAAACCTTCATACCTATAAGCCCATCTTTTTTTTCTCATCCAAATTCTGGTTCTGTAGTCTGCTGAGAAAAATCCTGCAATGACTCCCATCTGTATGTATCCACTGTTCCCCAGTATGGCCATCTCCTGTCTGCCTTTCTGCTGGTTGCCAAGGAAACCTCTCTTCTCACAGAGGCTATAACCTGTTCCTGGGCAGATCCATTCTCTCTGCCCTCTTAACATGTTCTTGCTTCCTCACTTGTCTGACTACACCTTGTGCAGTCCCTTACTCTCCCTCGGTTACTTCTCTTTTGGTGATGTTGATGGAAAAAAATTCTTCACTTGATCCTTGGCTACCATTCCATTTCTTTCCTTCTTTCATAGCCAAGTATCTTAACAAATACTCTGTATTTACTCCTCACTGATCCCTTTCTTTTCAGTCTCTGATTCTGTCTTGTTCAGATACCTCCGAAGTTCAAAATGTACCAGTCTTTTCTCAGCAATGTTCCACTGTGAACTTGCTGCTGTGTTTGGTTCTGCTTAATCTCCTTCTGAGACCCTAAATCACTGCTCTGAATTCTGAGTGGTGGTCCTCAACACCTACAGCTCCTTCTCTCATTCCCTTCAATGATGACTAACTTCACCATATTTTTAAGACTCCCATTTACCCTGCGCCTTCATTCTAACCAGGTGACCTTGCTTCCTGTGTAATCAAGAAAATCATATTGGGCGTCACCTCCCTGGCCCACGTGGGAGAGAAAGAGAGAGAGAGAGATCCGGGTTATAGACATAGATGTGAGGGTAGAGAGCCACAGGCATAGTGAAATCCCCAGATGAAAACAGATCCCCATATTTAAAAAAGTTTTTTTAAAGTAAGCTTTATGTCTGACGAGGGACTTGAACTCATGATCCTGAGATCAAGAGCCACATGCTCTACCAACTAAAGCAGCTAGGCTCCCTGAAAACAGATCCCTGGGGATGTGAGTGAGAACGACATCCTGCTCCTGACCTTATCCACACTCCCACCCATTCTCATTCCTTAGCCTCTGTCCCAGAGGATAGTTGTCCTTTAGCCAAAGACCTATGCTGCTTCAAGGACTTTGCTTCCCTACCTCTCACTTCTCTGTTTTCCTTACTCTCAGTTGCTTTTCCCAACCTATAAACACGCCAAGCCGCCTCACCCTAAAAGACCTCCAGCACCTCCATGAGTAATTCCAATTCATGTCCTCTTTTCATCCAGATGTCTTGAGAGTGTAGTCTGTACACTCTCTCCCCTTCTTTGCCTTCTGTTTTCTCCTCCAGCTCCTACTGCAGCTCTCTGGCTTCCCTCACCATCATTCTACTCAAGTAGCTCTTGATGAAGTCACCAAGGACATCTGTAGTGCCAAGTCCAGTCAGCAGCTTTGAGTCCTCATCTTACTGGACATCTCGGGTGCATATGATAATGCTTATCACTCCCTCCACCTCATGGCCCTATACTTTTTGACTTCTGAAGCCTACTGATCATCTTTGGACCTCCCTGACTCTTCCTTCTTTGTATCTTTGGGCTTCTCTCCCTCCCCTTCCAGTTTGTATTCTCCAGGGTCAGTGTTCAGCCCCCTGCTGTTCTCACTCACATCCCTGAGGCTCGGTTTTCACCTGGGGATTTTACTCTGCCTGTGGCTCTCTACCCCTATATCTATGTCTGCAGCCCCGATCTCTCTGATGAGTGTCAGCTTCCTATATCCAGTCACATGCTAGGTACTCCTACCTTGGCGTTCATTCATTCTTTGAATTAGCAAACACATGCATCTTCTCTTCCCATGTTTTGTTGAATATGAGGAAGAAAAGCATTCCCCCGCTTAGAGGTGCTATACTATTCTGATCCTGCTCCCATCTCTTTGTCCTTCCCCTATGTTCTTAACGGGCCTCTTTTCCTCATTCTAGGTCTTAAAAGTGGGCACCCATCCTCATAAGATCTTTCATCTTCAGAGACACTGTCAGTTATTACCCTTGAGCTCATTTCTTCCCATGAACCCTGGTTCTTTGGTATCTTTTGAACACTTTCGGCTCCAACCCCAGTCGTCATTTTCCTCTCATGTCAATCCCTTCTGCTTACTCCATTTCTGTCACTGCTACCTCTCTTCTCCTGGACACCCATGCTTGAACCCCGCATACTTCCTCCACCTGCGTGTTTTATCTCTCCAACCAAAGCAAGAGCAATTTGAAGTTAGCATTCTGTTGTGTAGCCCTGTACCCCACCTACTCAACACGCTGGTATATGAGGGTATAAAGTGAGGTCAAGAGAAGGTAGAAGGAGAAATGGTTCCAACCATTTCCCACTTTAACAAGCATCTGCAGAACCTCCACCCCTCTGACTTTGACATTATGTCAGAAATGATATTTTTGGAAGAGGTTTCATCCAGACTTTTATTTCCAGCTAGAAGGAGAGCTAGGGGACAGGATTAGCCAATAAAAGATGAGGACATGGAATCCATTTAATGAGGATTCTTGCTGGGGATGTTTACAGGAATTCTTTTAACAGCACTTACTTTGGGTTATACTATGTGAAATCTTCTTTCCCTTTGGGTAATGGATTCCTTTACACTATATTGGGCCAATTCTATAACTTCCTTGTTACCATCTGTTTTTGTTTTTTTTTTGTTTTTTCCCCAGCTCTATTGAGGTACAGTTGACCAAAGTGCAAGATATTTAAAGTGTGCATCACAGTGATTTGGTGCACATATACATTGTGGAAGGATTCCCACCACCTAGTTAATTAACACATCCATCACTACCTTCAGTACTTTTAAGTTCTCTTTAACTGTGGTAAAATAAACATAACATAAAAATTTCCACCTTAACCATTTTGAGTGTACAGTTCAGTGGTATTTATTATATTTGCATTGTTGTGTGACCACCACCTCCAACCATTTCTTTTTGAAACTGAACAGAACTCTTACAAAACAGAAACTCTATGGATTGAATAATAAATTCTCATCCTCTCTCCCACAGCTCCTGGCAGCCACCATTCTTTCTGTCTGTAAATCTGATTACTCTGGGTATCTTTTATGGGTGGGCTCATACAGTATTGCCCTTTTATGACTGTCTTGTTTCATTCAGCATGATGGCCTCAGAGTTCATCCGTGGTGTAGCATGTGTCAGAACTTCCTTCCTTTTAAAGGTGGAAGAATATTCTGCTGTATGTAAATAGCACATTTTATGTATCTATTCACCAGTTGATGAGCAATCTCATATTAGTGTTTTAGACTGAATCCTGATCATTTTGAAAACTTTAGTCATGTTCAGTTGAGACCTCCTTGGCTCACCTCCCCCAGCTGTGGCCCAGACGCTTGGAGTGAAGAAGGGGGTGAAGTCTTTTCTTTTCTTTTTTTTAAAGATTTTATTTATTTATTTGATAGAGATAGAGACAGCCAGCAAGAGAGGGAACACAAGCAGGGGGAGTGGGAGAGGAAGAAGCAGGCTCATAGTGGAGGAGCCTGATGTGGGGCTCGATCCCACAACGCCGGGATCACGCCCGGAGCCGAAGGCAGACACCTAACCGCTGTGCCACCCAGGCGCCCCGAGTCTTTTCTTTTTTTAAGGAATAATTGACATGTTAACATGATATTAGTTTCAGATGTGCAACGTAATATGATATTGTGAAATAATCACAGTAAGTCTAGCTAACATCTTTCACCATAGTTACAAAAAAAATTCTTTTTTCTTGTGATGAAAGCTTTTAAGAACTACTCTCTCAGCCAGTTCCAAATATACAAAACAGTATTAATTATAGTCACTATGCTGTATATTACATCCCATAGCTTACTTATTTTATAACTGGAAGTTTGTACCTTTTGACCCCCTTCCAGGAGGGTGAAGTCTTATCCTGAGATCTAACATCCCCTTTTCTCCTTCCCATCTCCCCTTCCTCTCCTTTCCTCCTCCCAGCCTGTCCCCCAAGAATGATTTTCTTGGAGTCTCTTTCCTTAGCTTCAGGTTGGGGAGGAAATAGTCTTGCACCCCCCCTAATGCTGACACCCCCTGACTTTTCAGACTTGTTCTGACTTTGGGGGAGTGGTACAGAGCCAGTGCATTGGGGCGTAGAGGTCTCCAGGAAGCCCTGATGGGAGGGGGCTTTCAGAACTTAGAGTATGGCTCCTTAGTGTCTTTTGTCCTTAGCTACAGTTCTGGGATGAGAGGAAAATTCCCAGCCCATATCCTGCTACACTCAGAAAATCAAAGGGACCTAGTTAATATGACATTTATGACGGCTGCACATAGGGGCTCTGAAATTCTATTTTTTTCCTGTCTTCCCCCTTTCAGTATTCCTCATACCTGAAAAGGAGGGGCTGGGGTCCAGTATAAGATGTGGATTCAAGCTCCTTCATTAATCAGTGATTGCAACTCCAGTCTCAAGGTGAGACTGGTCCTCAGAGTAGACTTCTTTGGAAGAGCTTCCTCCCTGTTGTCTGCACCCCAGTTTTACCCAATAGAATCCCCATTAGTGCCCTCCTTTTGGCAATCTTTCCTGATCTCTCATTGTCAGTTGAACCAAAAGAGCCCGATTTCTAGGGTTGTTAGTACAGCACAGTGGAGGAAATGCTTTTTTTTTTTTTTAAGATTTTATTTCTCAGAGAGAGCCAGAGAGCACGAGCTGGGGGAGGGGCAGAGGGAGAGGGAGAGAAGCAGACTCCCTGCTGAGCAGGGAGGGCTCCATCCAGGCCCCTGGGATCATGACCTGAACCAAATGCAGTCGCTTAACCATCTGAGCCACCCAGGTGCCCCTGGAGGAAATTCTTTAAATGGGCAAGCTTAGTGATTTCTAACCCTAGTTTGATTATCAAGGCCTTTACTACATTTCTCAGAGTCTTGTGTAAGTGTAGCTATTTTGACACCATGTCTCTTGGGACTATTAATATACCTAATGGCAAAATTTGATGAATTCAGTGAAGTCTTTAATTGGATTAAAAAAATTTAATGCATATTTTGTACTCTTAGATGGTACCCATGGACTCATCTTCCCTTATAAGGTGTTCGGCCCAGCACTTCTGGACCCACAGCTTAGGAATGGTCCCAGTAGCCAGTTTTCTTAAAAAGAAAAGGGGGGGGGAAAGCCTATAGTGTGGATTGAATCATATTATTATTTTTTTAAAGATTTATTTATTTTTGAGAGAGTGTGAGTTGGGGGGGGTGGAAGAGGGAGAGAGAATCTCAAGCAGACTCCCCACTGAGTGTGGAGCCCAACACGGGGCTCGATCTCAGGACCCTGAGGTCATGACCTGAGCTGAAATCAAGAGTCAGATACTCAAGCAACTAAGCCGCCCAAGCGCCCCTGAATCTTTATTTTCTAAGACTTGATAGTCTAAAAGCATCTAGGTTGAAAGTGTGTTTGTGTTTGCAGTTTATTGTGTGTGAGGGCTTTTTTTTTTTTTTTTTTTTTTTTTTTTTTGTGGATGCTTCTAAGGACTGATGAGGAAGCCACACCAGGGTTGTTTCTCTGCTGAAAGGGTTGAGGCAAGGTCATCCGACCCGCTGATTACACTTGAAAAGGGAGAGTGTGTCTTTTGCCACCTCAAAGGGCAGCTGTTTATTGAATTTCTCCACCCTCCAATTGTTTTACATATGGAATGGTTCCTGGAGAAAGATCTAACATCTGCACAGGTCTATCCTGTTCCTCGGCTGTGTTTACTGAAGCGAGTTCGGCACTGACGTTCACACACTGCAAGTTGCACGTATGGTGTACGGGAGGGTCTGGCCTGCCCAGTAGAGTTTGGGGAGCTCATAATTCGGAGCCTGTTGCATGTTTGACAGGTCAAGCTCATCCTTGCGTTCATTAAATAAGAAGTCCCTGGTGTGCCAGGCAGTAGGACACAGGCTACTTTGAAAAAGCTCACAGCCTGGAGAGGAAGGTGGTCGCATAAACACAGTTCAGCAAGGCATGTAGTGAGGAGTGCACAAGGGACCTGGGGGGCCTCCTGGAAGAAGGCCTCTTCCTAATGGCCTCAGGGGAGAGAGTGGGATGGAAGACGAAGCAAGGCTTAGAGAGAGAGCCATGTGTGACACGTCGTTAGATCTGGAAGGATTAGCCTAAGCTTGGGCTGTCACTTCCATTTGCTGAGAGACACCCCAGAGACCCTCCGAGTATCAGGAAGTCTTCATGATAGGATAAACAGCTGTATTTATTCCCTTGACCCAAGAATCGGGATTATTCCTTTGCTTGGCATTGAAAGGTGCCACTTAGTTGCTGGGTTTCACATAGGAATTAGTAATTAGTGAGTTCACCAGCAACGGCTGAGCATCTCTTCAAGTCCGTCCCACAGGAGCAGTGACTGTAACGCTGGAGCCCAAGCCATTTTCCGTCCTGGGAATTATGCTCTGCCCCTTCCTAAATTCCCATTGTGGTTTCAAATGAAGAGGCCATTGTTCGCTTTCCTTCCTAAAAGAAGCAATATATTTAACTTCTGGCTCTCTGCCTGACTGATGGAGAGCTGATCTCTATGGAGCCAGCACCCGTGGCTTCCCAACAGGACAAACCCTCGGTCTCCATCTGATCTTCCGCGCGCCGGTTGAAGTTATTTGAATTCTACACCGGCACAGTAGGAGGCTTGCGTTAGGTCCTACTAAGTGGCTAGAGCTCCTTGATTCCCACCCAGGGTTTAGTAGGAAAAAAGATGGGGCCTTAGCTCTTTATAGGAGCTAGACCTATTGGAATTTAAAAGCAAATATCTGATGTGAAAATCTGTACTATCTTAGGACTTTGAAGCTCAATACAAAAGAGTCTTTATTGTGTTGTTGAATACTTTGGGTCCAGGCAGGTGTCCTAGAGCAGAAGCTTTCAAACTTATTTTTGAGCAACAAAATACCTTTTTTCCCCAAATGAAATCTACAGAATCCAAATACTGCAGGGTTTCTTCGCCAGCAGGATTGACCTTTAGGTTTGGGTAGCTTTTATCATGGGGGCCGTGCTGTGCATTATAGGACGTTCAGCAGCATCCCTGGTCTCTACGCTCTAGGTGCCACTGGCAAACCACCCCACCGCAGTTGTGACAACCAAAAATGTCTCCGGGCATTGCCAAATGACCCTAGGGGCAAAATCACACCTGGTTAAGGACCAATGCAATACAATATATAAAACTGATTTTTTAAAAAGAAGGAACTGATGTTTGGGAAGTGAGATTAACCTCCATAAGAACCCTGTGTAGGGTCCCTGGCCTCTACTGTTTGAGGAACTGGTGTGGAGTTCTGACCTACACAGGTGTGCCATCCCAGAGGGGTAGGTCATCATTTTTAAAGCCGGGAACACAGGGAACTAGTTATAAATAAAGCAAAAAACCACCAAAAACCAAAACTCTTAAATCAGACAAATCCACAGGTATTTTGAACCCAAATATTCACTGAAGAGTTTTGTACATGTATGTAGGTATACTTGGTTGGTGTACTTGGATGTTAGAATAAGGGGAGAGAGATGTTTGGGTGCTGTCCACCTAACTCCTGGGATTTGGCTACTGCAGTTTGTCCTGTTTTGCCACAGACATGAGCAGAAGGCCTGCAGCCCTCAGCCCAGTGGTGGAGCTCATCTTTGCTGTGTGAACCCTAGTTTGCATGAGACTCACCACGACTGGCTCTGCTCATGGAGGGCTGGAAATGTGGGCTAGCACCTGCAGCCTCTTCCAGCCAAACTCCAGCTGAATCCCAGTTTGGACCATGTTGTTTCAAGGTCATTGGATGGATTTCTATATGCCTGCCCTTCATACTTAGGGAGTAATGTGTGCTTCTGTATACATGTGTGTGAGTGACCTTGTCTGTCCTTCGGGGAGCCCGCATGTGGTCTCCTCTCCCCTGCCATTCTCAGTTTCGGTTGAGGGGTTGTGGGGGGAGGGTTTCTGGGAGCTTGGCACATGCCTCCTCCATTTTCCTCATGAACCCGGGCTGATGAAGCCTGTCCCACAGGCAGACTCTGTACCCCAGGTATGTGGGTGTCAGTTAGTATAAAGAACAATACCGCTTAGTGAGTCACTCTCACCTGTAGGAAGATGCATGGCTCAGGGAGGGAGGGAGGAAGGGAACGGGTGCCTAGAGGGCTCAGCTTTCATCTCTCTGTCCAGCAAGCTCACTCGAAGCCCATGTCAGAGCTGGAGTCCAGCGCTAAATCGGTGGAGAGCTTGTGCCTTCCTTGAGGAACCACCCCTTGTCCTAACTATCTGTTTGGCTGCTTGCAGTGGTCTCTTGGCACTTAGAAAAATGTTTCATTTTCCTCAAACATCACATGATTGCTTGGGAACAAAGGAGTCCAGAACTCATTTTATCTATATGTCCATCTGCGGATCTCCAACCCTTCTGAGAAACCCAATACCAGAAATGCCTCAGGAGTCCCGCAGAGGTGTGCTCAGAATTCCTGGAAGACGCTGATAAGAGCCCGTTGCAACACCCCTCCATCCCCTCCCCTCCCTGTCACTGCCTCCAAGGGCTGGAGGACAGGAGCTCAGGGGAACAGCTTGGGTTTGAACTTGGGTTAGAGCTGGGGTAAGCGACCGGAGACTTCTGCAACACCTTCTGGCCTGTGATGCAGAAGCTTGCTGTAAGAATATTTAGAAAAAAGATTTCTATTCTTTGCATTAAGTGTTAAATTGATTTGATTGACTTCCATCTCTGGTGTGGATTATTGCCATCAGATAAGTACACAAGCATTGAGCTGCAAATAGGCACAACAAAGGTTAGCACTGACAGACCAGTTTCTAGTAGACAGTATCTGATAGGTGGTTTTATGAGTGACCCAGAAACATAACTGGTGTGTTCTGAAAAGGGCATGGCTGCCCAGGATGCTGTGTTCCCCCACCGTGCCCTAATAAGTGGCTACATTTCCTGATCTCTACCCTTTTGTCACCTTTTATCATCAAAATACGCAACCAGTTTTAGGGACCCGAAAACTAAACACTTTAAGATTGATAGGTTTCATAGCCAGGACTTGCAGAAGATAGTCTCACCTTTACATATGACTTTATAATGTATATATCATTCCTATGTGTATTCTCCATTTAATCATGACAAAGCAGCCCCGTAGCCTAGGTTTCTCTTGGCCTTACCTTGAGAGAACTTAGGGAATCTCATAACACTGCTCCTCTGTTTGAAACCTTTCAGTGCCTTCCTATGATCTGCGAAGGTCATGATCCTTCTTCCCAAATAGGTTTGGCATGAACCTTCCTTTGAAATCTCATCTCCTACTACTCATTCATACTCACTGTGGCTTAGCAGTAGTGAACTATTTGTAGGTACCTGAACCCGGCAAGCTCTTTTATACTTCTGTTAACTTTTTCACAGGAGCATGATTTAATCCATTCACTAATTTATTGCTTCTTATATACTGGGCACTGGGGATGCCCCTCCCCCCCCCTGCCCCGCAAACACGCCAGTTCACAGTCTAAACAGGTAAATGTGAGCCTTTGTGATAAGACCTTCAGTGTTGGTGCTGGGGATGCTATTAGGAGGACCATCAAACCCCGACTTGCATAAGGGTCAGTAAAGCAAGTCCTGAAGCCCTTTTGGTTGGGAGTCTCCGGAGAGAGTTAGGAGAGGAGGGGAAGGCAGAGATTAGGGCAGGCATGGACCCCAGGGCCCGGCGGGGATAGACAAGGGGGAAGGTTTTGGTGGGGGCCGGGCCAGCTGCAGGTGCACTAGCATGCCCTGGAGCCTGAAGGCAGCCGTTGAATGGTTTTTAACTGGGAGCCTGGCGGAGTGTGAATGACTCAAAAGGACTTCCCCTGGGTGTTTCTTCTGCTTCTCGGGTGCCTGGCACACTGCCGCTCAGGCTATAGAGTCAGTCCCGGCATCACCTCCTCTGTGTGTGCTCCTGGTTCCTTGGCACCGCCCCGGCTCCCTCCTCTGGTCTTACGGCACCCTAGATATGCAGGCTGGAGATAAGGCAACTACTGCTTTTGTATTTTAACTATTTATTGCTGTGCCCTTCCTTCTGGGCCATTGGTGCTTAGAGTT
This sequence comes from Ailuropoda melanoleuca, assembly GCF_002007445.2. Taxonomy (NCBI): domain Eukaryota; kingdom Metazoa; phylum Chordata; class Mammalia; order Carnivora; family Ursidae; genus Ailuropoda; species Ailuropoda melanoleuca. The sequence continues at coordinate 4,159,343 of NC_048231.1, forward strand.
GAAAGTGCAGATTCTTGATCCCCACCCCAGATATTCTGATTTAGTTTGAGATAGAGTCTGCTATAAATGTTTAATAAGTGAATGAAGTTGCCCAAACGTAGGTATATAAATTGTGTTGGAGCCTAAATGAATGCTCACACATGATTCCATGGCCAAGCCCTTTTAAAGATCACTACCAAAAAAAAAAAATCACTCAATGCAGTTTCCATGATGAGAAGGCCTTTGAGGAGCAGGCAGTCCCACTGAACCACAGCATTCTAGACACCCAGACATGGAAACAAGGGATCTGTGACTTGTATTTTATAATTTTCCGTGACATATCAGTATAATCTGCAAGGATATCACTAATGGGTGTTAGATGCTCATTATGACAGATCCTGGGAGGATATAAAACTATAAAATCTTGCTCTAAGAAATTTATTCTACTTGAGATAGAAGGCAAAAATACCCAGGGAATGGAATAACTATGCAAGCTTGCGAAGGCTCCGTGGAGTGCTGCGTACGGAGGAGCCTTAGAACCGCACAGTGGTAATGGAGAAGAAAAAGAGAGAGAGAGAGAGCTAGAGAGAGCGAGCTGTGGGCAGGAGGAGTCTGCAGGCAGCTTCGGGTGAGGAAGGTGAGAAGCCATTCCTGGTGAGGGGAGTGACCTGGGCAGAGTCTGGCAGGAGGAAGGGCCCTGAGTGGGTAGGAATGTGTCGCGGGGGCGATGGTGGTAAACGTGAAAGGGGATGTCGGTCCAGCCTCGAGAGGGCCTTCAGCTGAAGGCTGGGGTTATTATAAGGTTGGAATTTGCGGCTATGCGGCCCTTCTTGGTCTCAGGTAGCTTCAGCTCTTGAAGAGTCTGTTGTCCCTATCCCCAACTCCATCTACCTTCTTGACCGAAGTCATGGATTTCTGAATCTAGGGTAATGACGGTCACGAGCACACTCTCCTCTTTGTGAAGAGCGCTGATCGCACACCTGAGTTGAAGGGCAGTGGGGAGCAGCCCAAGATGCATCCTGGGACAGTTTCGTTTGGCATTTTCACAGGGAGGAATGTTTTCATGTCTCTGCCTGTTCCAAGTGCGCGTGCCCCACACATACCGCCAAGCTGTCACATTCCCTGTTGTGCAACACGTTTGCCAGTGCCTTCAATGAAAACATGAAAAAAAAAAAGCAGTACTGTGATTTCCTTGTTTATTAATAAAAAAAACCACAGGGCTCAAGCCCCCAGAAACATGATCTAGAATAAAGGGTTCAGTTCGTACTGACCCTATCATCACTGAAGCCAGGTTTGCAGCTCTTTCACAAGCCTGGGCATACAGCCTTGCTAAGAATGTTTTCATCAAAGGTGTCTCTTCTTAATAACCCTTTGATCCAGGGTAATTCCTTTATCGTCTTAGATGGTAATTTTGCCCCAAGGAAGTCCAAGAGGCCTCCTCCCGCAAGGACTTGTTTTTGTTTAGAGTTTGCCACAACTACTGGAAGAAGAAAGTCTCCTGTTACTATTATTTATACAGTTTTAAGTAGAAAGCTGGAGCTTATAAAAATCGTTTTTCTGTTCAGTCTTTTACCTACACTTACAGTATGAAGCTAAAGTACCCGTTCTTGTGTTCACAGAGGAATTTTCTCACACAACCACCAGAAAATGTGGAAAGTTTTGTTTGAGGAAATTCGACTCTTTCATCTCTTATGAGTTACTGCCTTAGGAATGCAGTTTACCAAAGTGGATTAGGGACAGTTTGTAATGCGGAAATGTGGGCACTCACAGAAGCAGAGACAAAGCTCTCCTCTCCAAATCTCCACCTTGTTACCAGTCTACACCAGACGCTGAGAGTTACTGAGGCCTGTTAAGTCTCTGATTTGAGGCCACAATTATTTGTTGTCGACCCTTACCAAAATAGGTCGTTTGAGAACTGATCCACTTTATTTCTATGAATCGAGCGTTAACCCAGCTCGTCAACACCCACAATGCTTCACTTGGGTTAGCGGGAGCCCTTACTTTGGGAAAGTGAAAATTTCTGTGTCTATTGGCTACAGAAAACGTTCTCCACTGGTTTCATTGAATCTGAGATTCAATCATTGCCTAAAAAGTTTTTAAAAAATTGTTTTTCTAGCTAGCCTATTCCCCAAATATCTCTTTAAAATCCCCACTTTTCAGAGAGGAGGTGGATGAAAATTTCAATAACAGCAGTTTTCTCTTTTTTGCACAGATGGTTTAAAGAATTCTGAGTGCCATTGTTTACATCCCCTCCCTTATCTCATGTTGCATGTTCATGGTGAAAGGTTAAAAATAGTTCTTAAAGGAAGCAAAATTAAAGCAAGAGGGAATTGTCTCTTAATTGTTATGGAGAAGTCTTACAGTTTTACACTGAGTTTCCAGTCGATGTGGAGAAGAGAGAGAAACATGAAAAGCTTCATTCCTTACAGATCAAGCGAAACTGGCTCTTACCTTCTCATCCGATACAAATAGGAAACTGAGAAAAAGTAAACTTGGAGGCCAGAAAGAGCATAGAGGTTCTTCAGGTCTCTTTCATCAGTCACTATGTCACATTAAGGAACTAAGTTGTAAGCTTTGGGCAACAGATCAAATAGAAACCTGTAGAACTGAAACTGAGTCCATACTGTGTTTCTCAAGGGCAAATGCTGAAGGTTGATAAATGCTTTACAGGTAGAGGGCACACTCTCATCCATTGTTTTTAATCTTGTGATCAAAGGTGGGTTTCAGGATTTTTTTTTAATGAGTCCGTACAACAGCTGAGAATGCTACTACCAGATGAAGAAGGTGAGCAGTCATGCCCATTGTGGATACTCTCAGAGCCTCGGGGAATACTAGAATATGTGTCCCGAGGACTTTGCCATAGTCGACTGATCACAGTGGCAGTTGCTAAAACTAAATGTATTTCAGTTAATAAAGAACTTGACAGTGATGTTACGCAGACCCATTCTAGAGAGGCCAGAAAAAAAACATCTCTGTGGTATGTGCTAGGACTTATAAACGGAGATGAAGTAGAATCATTGTAATTTGGATTATTTTATTAAAACTTTAAAATATTGAAATTTAACTGGATTATCTTACTCAGCTAGAGATGGTATAAAAAACTTGGCAAAAAGATGATCTTCTGTGCTTGTTGGTCAGATTAATACTCTATGCATGGAATTTTAAATCGTAAGCCTGGATATTTCTTGACACCTGCCCCCTCCCATTCCCCACCAATACATATGTATAAAAGGTAAAAATGAACCATAACCTTTCTGAAATCTTCCTTGTCTTCTTCAGTTTGGACACAATCTTGGTGAGAGTTCTCTGGTGACTCCCATGGAATTAATAGTAGAGGAGTATGTTTCTTTTCTTAATAGGAAAAAACAGTTGCTAACATCTTTCCAAAAATGAACAGCTATTATCAGAAAGTTATAGTACAAATGGAAGACAACTTTTAAAAAAATAGGCAAAGGATATGAACAGATATTTTTTTTCAAAAGAAGGACTATTAATGGCCAATAAGCATATGAAAATATGCTCTGCATTTTTAGGCAGTAGAAAAATGCAAATTTAAACCACAATAAGATACCGCTAGAATGGCTAAAATTGAAAAGACTCACCACACTAAATGTTCATGAGACCATGGAACACTAGAACTTTTCATATTATCGGGGGGAATGCAAAATGGCACAACCACTTTGAAAAATGGCCTAAGACCCTAATGAGCAAATAAGGATCTTAGAATGCTTTCTCTCCCTTTCTCCTGGCTTATGTACAATTGGTTGATATTTTAGATGTCTTTTTATTTTTCTTTGGAAGCTCCATTAACTAGATGTTATTACTTATTCCACAGTTGTTTGTTTATATTTACCTAAATGTTTATAAGGTTTTTTTACTCACCATTTTCTTGTGTTGCTCAGACCTTCCTTAGAGGATCATTTTCCTCTCCCTCAAAGTAAATGCTTTAAGAGGCACCTGGATGGCTCAGTCAGTTAAGCATCTGCCTTCGGCTCAGGCCCTGATCTCAGGGTCCTGGGATCAAGCCCCGCATGGGGCTCCGAGCAGGGAGCCTGCTTCTCCCTCTGCCTGCTCCCTGCTGCTCATGCTCTCTCTCTCAAATAAATAAGATCTTAAAAAAAATGCTTTGAAAGTTATTTAGTGAAGGTATTTGGTGGTGAGCTATCTCAGTTTTCTGAAACATCTTTCTTTAATCCTCATCCTTGAAAGCTATTTTCAGTGGTAACATAGACTCTTTAAGAATTAGAACACCTTCACTGTGCATTTAGCTCAGGTGTTTCCATTTCCACAGAAGGCTTGCCCCTGGGCACAGAAAGGAAAACGTAATAGTCCTTACTTCTGGCAAGATAAAGTGCAATTTCTTAGCCTGATACTGGAGATGCCCGCTATCCCACCTATGTTTGCGTCCACTCCGGTCCCCATCATCTGTCCTGCTACTCAGTAGGAACCATTTGTGTTAGAGAAGGTGGTTTTCATATTGCTTCCCAGTGCCCATATACCTGGGCCTATGTCACTCTTTTCAGACAGAATGTCCTCTCCTAACCTCTCTACTTAACTTGTTCTGAGATCTACTCCTCCGTCAAGGCCTAAATTAAATGCCATCTCTGTCACGGAACGTTCCCCAACCACTACAGCCCTCAGGTAACTTTTCCTGCCCATTGCTCCTCAAACACTTGTAGAGAGCACTTAGGCTTGGTGCCTTTCATCTCTGTGTAGTTTGTTTCTTCGACTAGAATGTAAATCCATCTAGATCCGTGGCCTCCAAACTCGTTTTGATCCTGCAGAGGTCAGTGAACAATAGTTGAGCATGTACCCCAAATATATGAATGTTTTCTTATAAATGTATATATTATAAACACTATAAAGTATCACAGAATTGAACTGAAGAGTATGAGAAACAAATGGGAGTCCCAGGAGTTTCTTCCTGGACCCCAGCATAGTGAGTCAAGAACCTTCTTGGAGTACTCTTACCCCTACCCCATGGTGTTCTTGGCTCTGGTAAGTAGTAGACATTTGGCAAGTATTTGATGATGTCGAGGCAGCTACTAGGTGTTGGAATGACCAGGTGAGGAGGTGAACATTAGGAGTTCCTTAAACCTTGTATTCTTTCAGCGCTGGACACGGGTACATATGGCTTCCTCTTCTTGCAACATTCTTCCCCGTTTTTCCTAATTCACCTCTTCTTCACTTGTTCTGAAAGTTTTAGCTTTACTGTACTTCTTCAGAGAGGCTGTCTCTGATTCCCCCACATGTAGGTAAGGTCCCTGCCCATCCACACTCCCATGGAGGGTTGTACTATGCATAGTAACAGTCGTTTACAGTGTTTCTCCAGCGTTAGACTTATAGTTGAAGACGTTACCATTCCTTGTTCACCATTGTACCCCTAATTCCCATTGCAGTGTCCAGCACTTGATAAAGGTTCGAGACCTGTTGGTTGAATAAGCATATGCTGGAGAAGGAAGAAAGAGTTTGAGTGTCCTTGGAGCCTATGTGGGGACTGAGGACTAAAGTCATTGCAAAAGATGGCCTGCTATTCAGTGTCCAAAGTGGAGCAGAATACCTCCTTGTCCCAAAATGATTTGTGAATTCAGACAACTGAGGGTTGAGAGTCCTGTCCTTCAATTTTTTGTGGGGGCCCTAGCAGTTTGTTGAGCTGTTGTGTGTTTAAACTGCACGTTTACTAGATTATGATAAGCCTCTGAATTCAAACTACAATATGCAGACTTTTGTTGGTGTGGCGTGTTGAGCTGGTACTAAATACTCCAGGAGTTGGAGGCATTTGTCACACCTTCGCCTGCCGTTTGAAGAACTCTTACATACATCTCTGTCTTTCCTGGGAAAGTATGAACTCTTACTCACAGTCTAGGCTGGGTTATTCATGGTAGTCAAGAAAGAACCCTTTGAATGGATTTTAAGAAAAGAGAATTCATTTGTCCTTGACTTGTGGAATGTTCTCTTTCTGGTAGCACAAGGATAACAACACTGGATCATAAAGGATGGACTTCACTGCTAATCCAAAAATGTACGTTCATCAGAGGTTTCAATCCCTGTCAATACCAGTCATTGTTTACACTGTTTAAAAAAAAAGTTTAATTTCTTCCATCTCCTTTTAATTTTGTTTTGTTCCTGTCCAATTTAAGGCATAATGCAGTTGTCAAAAAGCAAACAAACAGAAAAGCCAACCTAGTGGCCAAGATACACACTTCTAAATTGCCAGCTTCTGACAGGAAGTGACCATATGATATAAGTGACATTTGATTAAAGCAGCTGCCTCCTTGCTTTTTTTTTTTTTTAACTATCATAAAATGCTGGCTGAGGTTCAAAGCCCTGGTGTTAGTGTTGTAAGAAATTTGGCTGTGTGTTAAAGGTATTTTACCTTCAGCACTGGGTTTGGAATTAGTCTGCTTATAATGAGCAATACTGTAACTGGTTTTAAAAATCATGTTGAGTCAGCAGCATGAGGGAGCAGCATTGCTTTCTTTCCAGCCATGTAGTTGGAGAAGGAAATGATAGGCATCATATTCTTCGTGGCTAATATCCTGTAAGGTTTTTCTAAAATCATAAAATCAGAAGCTGAGAGCTTGGAAGAGACTTCAGAAACCTACTCATGGAAAAGAGGGGGAAAAAATGGAAAGGGAAATAGAATAAGCCAAGCTATGGGGCAGGGTTCTTTTTAGTTCTCAGCAGGAAACACATGTTTATCTGGAAAAGAGTTTGGATGGACAGGTTGTTTGTGTAAGATTTTTTTTTTTTTTTTTTTGGTGAGGAAGGAAGACCAACCTGAGCTTGGAGGTGGGGGCGGGGTCAGGGGTCGGGGTGGGGAAAGCAGTCCCTAAGCTTCTAGTGAATGAGAAAATCACAGCGATTTCAGCCAGGGAAACCCTGCTCTCACAGGGATAATATGCTAATGCTATTAGCTTCCTCTAAGTTAGTCGTGATGTATGTTCATTTTCATAAGATACAATGACTAAATGGTAACTTTAGGATTAATTACTATAAAAACAAATAGTAACTTTTTAAAATTATGAACAGCTTATGTCCACACTACAACCTGCATATGGATGTTTGTAGCAGCTTTTTTTTCTTTTAAAGATTTTATTTATTTATTTGAGAGAGAGAGAGAGAGAAAGCATAAGCAGGGGGAGCAGCAGGCAGAAAGAGAGAGAGGAAGAAGCAGACTTCCTGCTGAGCAGGGAGCCCGAAGCGGGGCTCAGTCCTAGGCCCCTGAGATCATGACCTGAGCTGAAGGCAGACACTTAACCGACTGAGCCACCCAGGCACTATGTACGTTTGTAGCAGCTTTATTCATAACTGCAAACACTTGGAAGCAACCAAGATGTCCTTCAGTAGGTGAAGGGGTAAATAAAGAATGGAATATTATTCAGTGCTAAAAAGTAATGAGCTATCACACTGTGGAAGGACATGGCAGAACCTTAAATGAATGTCATTACGTGAAAGAAGCCAATCTGAGAAGGCTCTATACTGTATGATTCCGACTATGTGACGATCTGGAAAAGGAAAACCATAAATAAATGTTGCCAGAGGTGGTGATGGAAGGGGATGGGGAGACGAATAGAAGAGCACAGAAGAGTCTTAGGACAGTGAGAATACTCTGTATGATATTATAATGATGGATATATGTCATTATACATCTTTTTTACACTCATAGAATGTACCACATCAAGAGTGAACCCTCAGGGAGACTATGGACTTTGGGTGATTATGTGATATATCATCGTAGGTTTATCCTTGTTCGGAAAGATGCCGTTCTGGTGAGTGATGTTGATAATGGGGAAATCTATGCTTGTGTGGCATCCAGAAGCATGTGGGAAACCTCTGCCCCTCCCCCTCAATTTTACTGTAAATCTAAATCTACTCTAAACACCTAAAGTCTTTTAAAAAAGTAAGATATGGGAAGGTGTTTTGGCGAAAAGTAGCACTTACTGAATGTCTACATGGCATATGTATTTGGCATGTTCACCAAAATATTTATAGTGATTTTTTGTACAGTGAGATTTAAGATGATTTTTAAAAGAAACTTTTTTCTTCATAATTTTCTGTATCATTTGCATTTTTTAAAGTGATCATATATTATCTTTACAAACAACTACAGCAAAAGAGCAAAAAGGAGACATTTCACATATTGCTCTTAGCACATTATGGCTTCATTGTCTTCTTACGTTAAGCTCAAAACGTTCTTGTGAACAGGAAATACCACGGGTGAGACATTTGCTCCCCAGTTAAATTTAGTAATGAAGGATAAAAGACAAATTGCCAGATAATTGGAAAATGCTTACATTTTAAAGCACATACAACCAAGATTCTTACTCTAACTTAAGCTTAGAGTTGAAGGTAATGCCATTGTGAGGTATTTTCCAGATGGTCAGGAGGACAGTGAGAGGCATAATGGGGTCCTACCTCTGTATAAGCCAATCCAGATTTGATGAAACAGAAACACATTTCCTCATATCCTGAACCTGGTAATGAGGAACCACTCAGCAGTGTTTAACTTTCATTTAAAAAACTGAAGAATGAAGAAGTGGCAGCTGGAAGTCTGCTTATGGGTGAAATCAGTGTGGGTGGGGGGAATGCAGTATTTGTAGAATCACAGCAACAGGGTAGAAATTTGTACCATTTTTGCAGAAAGGAATTATAGGATTCTTGCATTTGATAATAGCAAGAGGGAATTTCTGTCATTAAATTACGTGTGCAGAAAGGAGTAGGCACAATAATAGTTGAAAATTATTATTTTCAAATAGGAATTTTCTATTTATGCTTAATTCCACAAAGAGTTTGAAGCACTTGTTAGGAGGTGTTTATGGTAGCAAACTATAAATAAGAAAGCAGGACCAGAGTAAGTATAAATTCATTCTATGGAGAACGCTGCGGATGTCCTCTCCATATGTCCTCTCAGGGCACAAAGAAAGGCTGGAAATTCTAGAACATCAGTGCTCCCTACCCCTGAAGCAGCCATCAACCAATGACTGATGGCAGCTGGAGGAGAACTATCCCAGTTTTTCTGCCCCTTGAGGATGTTCTATCAATTCCCTCCGATCGTTGAAGGAGCCCAGTCATGAGGCAGGATGAAAGGCAGGAGATGGGATGGGTTCCTGGATGTTGGGTCAGGGATGTTGGCATTGGTCTACTGAACAGACTTAGTAGAAGGATCTGCTGACTTGTTGATGAAAGGAGTCCTAGTGTGCCAAGTTTGGCAGCCGGGAGACCTGCCATCTGGGAGATATGGCTAGACTTTTATCCCTAGGTCTTATGTCCAGGACTCATCTTTCTCTGGGGATTCTCACTTTTCACTAGGACTCTCTGTCTACCATGGTAGCCTCAGAGGGTGGCTTGTCCGCTTTAATGCACTCTCTAAAGCAGAGCTCAGGCCTGCCTGGACCATGTAAGCCAGGCTTAATGGCAGAAGCCGAAGTGTGTGCAGAATAATACGCACTAGATACTTTCCCTCACAAGGAATGTTGAACACATCTTCTCTTTGCCTTCACGACCGGGCTTATTCCTAGCCTACCACAGTCTGCCTCTGCAGAACTTTGTGGACACCCCATTCCTGGGCCCTCAAGTCCAGACCCCAGAGAGTGAGGACCGAGGGGAAAGACTCTGTTTCCCACCTAACTAAGGCCCCCCGGAAGTCATTTTGCTGCCTGAAGATTTGACTTTCTCTCAGATGTTGGACAGTGGGAACACTACCCTTTGGGGAAAGCCCATCCCCCTTTACCTTACTATGGTCCAACTAGGAAAACTACTCTAACTTCCGTTCAGGAGATTTACATAGACTATAGCAGGGGAGCTCTCTCCCTACAGGGTGTGACATGATCTCACCTGTATTTCATATGCATAACCGGATGGATTGCAGAGGGGAGCAACCTTATGCAGAGAGTCTAGTTGGGAAACTAGTACATAGTCTAGATGAGAGGAAGAAGGCGGCATGAACTATCCCTGATGAGCATGGGAGGGACAGATCTAGTCAGATCATAATAGGTTTAATAGAGCTTGACAGTTGATTAGTTGTGGGTGGTGAAGAAGGATCTGAAGACGTCTTTGGTTTTTTTCTGGATGACTCCAAGGATAGCGATACTATTATCTAAGAGAAAGGGTGGGTTGGAGAGGCAGGGAAGAGGGCTCAGCCTACAAATGTCAATTTTAGGTCATTTGGGGTTGCCTTGGAGAGATGCTAAGAAGCTACTTAGAAATGTTCAGTATCTTTTTACGTATAGTTAGAAGCCAGAACTAGAGCTGTTGATTTGGGAGTCCTCAGTACATAGGAAATTGTTAGAAATCAAGACAACATATGAGGTCTCTGAGGAGATCCAGAAAGACCAGAATGGTGTACAAACAGTGTTGGGACATACACAAGTTTCAAGGTTGGGTGGGAGAGGAGAGCTAGTCAAGGGACAAGGAGGAGAAATTGTAGAGTGAGAGGAACCAGATGCTGTTGGAGCTGAGGTCCTTTTCTCCAAGTACTGGGAAGGGGAGAGCTTGTACTTTGGTGCTACTCCTGCATGGCAGAGGTGAAGATGGTGAGGGGATGACGGGAGGCAGTGCTCTCTCCTGTAACAGTGGAGCAAAAGGCCTTCCTCTTTGCTCTTGATGGAGTTTCGGTCACATCCGGGAGCTCTATTCTGATCACCTTTCTGCTGACAGAGGAGGCTAGAGGGATGGATGAGGATGGGCTCGGCTTTCATGTGCTATGAGGGCCACTCAAGAGAGTCAGTCTAGTAACAAATGATTTTTCTCTCCTCCTTTTGCCAATGGTAGCCGTCTGCATGATGCATGATGGAAGGTGTTTATGCAGGCTAAGCTTCCTCGCAGGGAGCAAACCCCCCAAGAAACACCTGTCCATGGGCTGTGGAGTCAGGTCTCCTAATGCGTTGAGTCTAATCACTCTATCTGAATTTGGAAATAACTGTGAGTCATGTGGTTAGCACTTTTCAAAAACAGAAGATTCTGTACCACTCAGTGTTGTTTGGGGGGCTTTTGCGTGCCATTTTAAAATAGGAACACCCTTTTTTGTAGCCTTTGTCACTGGTGCTGGCCTAAAGTCCTGGAACCCTCTCCCCATCCTGTGTATCAAATTCCCATTCCTCTTTTCCAAACAGCTGCTAAGCTCAGTCCATTTATAAAGTCATTCTTAATTAATCAGAGGCCTAGATACACAACTCCTGTGATTCTCTCTTCACTCAGCACCCACTAAATGCTCTCACCCACTGGGGGTGTGTACTTAATGTAAAGACTCATTTAAGGTACGTATTTGCCTAGCCCATGTCCTAATCTCTCTTTGTTTATATCATTATCGTCTCAGACAGGAATCACCTAATGTTTAATTCCTAGGCATCATTCTCTATGCTCACAGCTTTGTGATCCGATGGTTGCTTGTTCAGTGTGTGTGATGATATTAAGGTTCTCTCACGACCTTCTCCTGTTACCTTTCAGTAATATATTTTGGAGAGATAAACAACATAATACTTTGTTTTTTTCTTGACTAGTAACTCACTTAACTCTAAGGTCTTCCTGTTTGTTATTCTCCCAGTTATCCCCTTCCACGCGCACAAACAATAAAACAAATATCTCAGGAGGAAGGGAAAAAAAGAACGTTGGATAGCATTGCTCGATAGTTCAACAGTAGTACACAGAGTCTGGTGACCCCACTTCTATCAGTAGCTGCTTGACCTCACTTAACCTTCCTGTTAGCTTCTGTTTCCTCACCAGAAAAATGTATTACTTTCCAGGGATTCCAAGAGTCCTGATGTTCATAAAGGACACAGTACAGTGTGGTGTTACCCATAATGCCCTGGGATAAAACCAAGAGCAGAGGATTTCTAGTGGTGGTTCTGGCACGAGCTAGCTAGATCAGCCTTGGGCATTGATGTTTAAAGTAATGGTTTCCCAAGTATTGATTTCTAGGCAATTAGGTGATTGAATTAAATCCTTTCTGTTCCTTGGTCTCTGGTAGTGCAAAGTAAGGGTTTTTAACAATTATGTAACACGAAGTTGCTACCTGCTAGGTACTTTTCTAATTATGGTACACTTATTAACTCAGCGAGTCGTCAAAGTAGCCCTTTGAGGAAGGTTCTCTTGTGCTTCCTGTTCTACAAATGAGGAAACTGAGGCATAAGAGATTTACCAGTTTGCCCAAGGTCACCCAGCTTGGAAGGGAGGAAGCAGGATTCCTGCCTAGGCTCCAGATCCTGCCGCTTCAACCAGCACACACTCCAGCCTGTTGTGTAGAAAGGTCACACAACTTCCTCAGCGTGGCCCCATGAAGACAAGCCAGGGATCTTTGTAAACTGTGGTGCCCTTGCTTGTTAAGCAAATCCAACTGAACAAAGTTGAGTCGTATTTGTACACTGAATCAAAGTTATGCCCTTTATGCATTTTATATTCTGGAAATATGTATTTAATTCTGAAAATTTAAAGGTGCCGTGCCATAGACTTTGAGTCTCTGATTTAATTTGCTTCCAATCATTTGAAAATTAGGAGATGTGATCTCAGCTTTCAGAAGTACTTCCAAATAACAGATTTCTGGAGCTGGAACAGAAAACTTCAGCTTTAGGTAGATAGAACAAAAGGCTGAAGGGGATGAAGCATTTACTGTTTTTGAGATAAAGTTAAGCCGCTTTACCGAGACTTCAGAGACGCCCCTCCCCCCGTGAGGCCTCAGGTTAGCAACATGTTTCCGTCCAGCAAGACTTTTTGCCATGAAAACTAATCCTGGCGTGGTTTGGTGGCTCCTTGTCACTTGCGCCTTCTAAAGTTCTCAAGAGTGTGTGGGATGACAATCAGATTTTATGACATAAAATTTTATTTCAAAATAGTCAATCTTTGTTGTATGTGACCTAATTATTCTCCACCCCATGGATGGGATGGCTTGTCAAAACTGACTCCCGTTGAGACAGATCAGGGCTCCAGGCCTGCCCACCTCTGAGCCTGGAATGTGAGTTTTCCTCCTGGGCACTGAGCCAGCTTCCTATTTACTTAGAGGCAGTGAGCACCTCAGGAGCAAAACAGAAGTTGTGATGCAAGTTTTGGCTGCAAAGCACGTTCAGGTTGCCTAACATGTTCAAAAAACCCCCTGTGATCTGGAAAATTTCTCCAAGCCTGGGTTGGTTTAAGGCCCAAAAGGATTAAATAGTCTTTTTTTTTTTTTTTTTTTCAGTTCGCTTAACTCAGTCCTAAGGCAACAGGGGGCAGTGCAAACAGTGAGGAAACCTCCTGTAACGGGGAAGTGGGGGTGGAGTCTGTACCCGGGCAGAGTGCCCTCTGAGAGCTCCTTCTTCCTGTCCTGGGCATCCATCAAGAGAAGGTGACAGTGAAAGTCCTTTGAAGCCATGGGCAACCCCCACCCCCATTTTCTTAACCAAACATCTTTTGAATTCCCAGGTGTTTATGAGTGTGTTTTTGTGCTTTTTAAACAAAGCGGCAAAAGAATACAGAAGAGGGAGGAGTGAAGTGTCCTTAAAATGACCACATGGGACGTGCTTCTGAGAGATCTGCCATGCGGAGGTGAACTCTTTCCCAGTGCTGTGGGATAAAGGAAAAGATTGAGGGGCAGTCCCAGATTGCTTTGGGAAGAAGGGGATTTGATTTACGATTTGGGGGGTGCCACTTAGACTCCGAGGCAGCTGGGATAAATCTAAGTTAACTAGTTGGAGGGAAAAAAAGAGGACAGGGCATTCAGGAGGTGTGGAAGGCAGGAGTGAAGGCATTAGGGATGACCAACATGGTGGACGGCTGTAAGCAGTTTCTTCCTAAGTCTTTCAGGCTAGAAGGAATCACCTGGAAAATTCAGAGGTCCTGTTATTACTATGGCAATAGCTGTTGGGGGTGAGGGGAAGGGATTCAATTCAAGAAATATTAAAAATACAAGTGAGCTGACCTTTTAACCGCTCTTCATATTATTAAGGGATTAAAAAAGTAAATTCTTGATAATTAGACCCCTGGGGAGAATTTAATTTGCATCTAGATGTGATAAGTGTTTAGTAATTCAATGCACGTTTTGCATTGGCTGGTATTGAGCTAGGTCGCAGGCTGGTGATAACATATGCTAGATATAGTGTGATCATTAGGCCAAATTTTATCCTCTGCCCAGCAAAGGCAAATTAAAATCTGGTCTTTTTGTCATTCCTAAATGGCTTCTGGAAATATTGCAGAAGAGAGCTGTATAATATCATGTGTGATCCTTATCCAGAATTTTAAGAAACTCAGAATATTGATTATGACGCTATCCCCATAGGCCTGAGGACAGGGATATAGTTATCGTCTTGAGACAGATGGGAAACCTGAGAATGAAAATAATTAGGCTGCTTGCCAAAGGTTTTACACACACACACACACACACACACACACACACACACACACCCCTAAATAAAAACTGAAGCAGGTACAATTTTAACTGTGCCAGAGCCTTTGAAAGCATCAGTGTCTTAACCAAATTCATTTTCTCTATTTCTACATTTCATTCTTTGAGATTTCTTATGTAAACCCCTCTTTTTACTGTTTAATAGAAAGTAGTAATTGATATCTATATAGCATATATTCTTCCTAGCATTTTTATAGAAAAAACAATCATAGAAGTTGAATTGCCGAATGAAAGGAAATGTACGTATACAACTTTGACAGGTATTGTCAAATTGGTCTCCAAAAAAGAAAAAAAATCCTTGAAATAGCTACATGTGTTGAATGCTGCCGTGGGCCTACCTCTGTGCTGAACACTTTCATTGCATTACCCTCAGACCTTGGAAAAACCCTATGAGGAAAGCACTACCTGGTTTATGGATGGGAACACCGAGGCTTAGCAGGGTAAAAACACAGCCAGAAGGTGGCAGGACCAGGACTGGAGCCCAGTTATCCTCCTACCAGCAGAGAGTGGAGGTGCCTGTTTCCCATTCCCTTGTAAGCATAGGCACATTAAGCAATCCTTATAAATATTTGCCAATTTAAGTAAAATGTCATTTATCTCCTGCTTCTTACTTGTCCAGCGAGGATAGGATTAGGCATCTAGTGTGTTTATTGTCTGTCTGCATTTATAGTTTTATAAATTGCCTATTTGCCTCCTCTGTCCCCTTTTTGCTAGATTGTTCATCCCTTTTTATTATTAATTTCTAAATATTATAAGTAGTAACCCTTTGTCATGTGTTGGATCACGCCCTGAGCTGAAGGCAGACGCTTTAACCGCTGTGCCACCCAGGCGCCCCTGCAAGTCCTTTTTCTCCCAGTTTGTTTTAACTTCCCATTTTGTGTCTTTTGCCAAATAGAACTTTACATTTCTTAAATTGCAAATCTGAGTCTTTTATGGCTTTAGAGTATTGTTACCCTTATCCCATCCTAGGAGTATATAATTTTTCCCTATTTTTCCATAACTTCCTCCTTAACATTTACCTGAGATTATTTTGGTGTAAGGAGGGAGGCAAAGATATTTTCTAAAAGGCTAACTAGTTGTCTGAATTCTATTTATTAATAATCTATCATTTACCACTGATTTGAGCTATGTTTTCTCTAAGCAGAATTGATTTCTAGTTTTGAATTCTTCTGAGAGGTAGCATGCTGTCTTAGTCACTATAACTTTATGTTTTATGTAAAACAAGTCTTCCTTTCCTCTTCAGAATTTTTTGGACAGTTTTTAAGTATTTATAGTGCAAATTAACTTTTAAAAATTGTCAAGTTTAAAGACCTCCTTTGGGGATGTTTATTGGGATTTCGTTGAATTTAGTTTAGGAAGAATTGACAACTTAATAGTATTAAGTCTTTCTATTTAAGAAGTTCATTTTTACATATCTTTTCATATTCTTCTGTTGGGGTTTATAGTTTTCTTCATATAAGTCTTATACTTCTTCTGATAAATTATTCCTAGTTTAGGTTTTGAAGCTTTATGAATGGGATATATTTTTATTATATATTCTAAATGGTTCTTTTGATATATTAAAGACCTGTTGACTTTTAATGATTTACCATTGTCCATCTTACTGAACTTTGTTTTTAGTAGATTAGGCTAATTTCTCCTGAGTTTTCTAGTCATGTATTAAACATATCCAAATCATGGCATCTTTCCTCCTTTTCTCCCTTGATAGCTTTATCTTTATTTTGTCTTCATCTCTGACAGCTTTGGCAAGTATTTTCAGAATAATAGTAAGCAATAGAGGTGATAATTGGTCTTATTTGTTCTTAGCTTTCATGGGATTTATTATTATTTTTTTAATTTACCATTTATCTTTTGACCTGAGAGCATAATGTTTTAGTCATGTCAAGGAGACAATCTTCTACTCTTTTCAAAAAGTTTTTTTGTTGGATTACAAGTTAAACCCTATCAAGTGCCTTTTAAACATATATTGAAATGATCATACTTTCTTTTACCTGTTAATAGAATAAAATATAGTAAGTTTTCTAATAATACGGCCATTGTTGTGCTCCTGGAAAAATTGCCACTTGTTTGTGGTGGGTTTTTCTTTTAAGGTAATGGTCAATGATATCAGGTCACCTGGGTGGTGGCATCTGACTAGATTTTGGCTCCGGTCATGATCTCAGGGTTATGAGATTGAGCCCTGCATCTGGCTCTGTGCTGGGTGTGGAGCCTGGTTAGGATTTTCTCTCCCTCTGCCCCTCCTCCCCAAAAATGATAATGCACGATAGTATAGAATTTCCTGGTTATCTGAGTGTCATTGCTCCTGAGAAAAGTCCATATAAAATGAATTCTTCAAAATGAGGACTAAATTTTGTTAATATTTAAAATGTGGGGGAAGGAGTTTGACAAAAAAAGCTAAAATTATGAAAATCTTTATTGAATGCATTTTGTTGTTTCGTCATAGACACTAATTTTTAGAACAAAATAATTTTCCAGATAAAATTCTGTGGCAGAATACTACATATTTTATTTTTGATTACTATAGTTAAGTTTTAAATAGGCTATATTTAGCAAGTGTTTGAGACTTCATCAGTTTCTCAAGGGCCTTTCCCAGTATGTTGTTATTCAACTCATTCTCTCTTAAAATGACCATCATGTTGTTTTTTGGGGCGCCTGGGTGGTGCAGTCGTTGGGCGTCTGCCTTCGGCTCAGGGCGTGATCCCGGCGTTCTGGGATCGAGCCCCACATCGGGCTTCTCGGTTGGGAGGCTGCTTCTTCCTCTCCCTCTCCCCTGCTGTGTTCCCTCTCTCACTGGCTGTCTCTATCTCTGTCTAATAAATAAATAAAATCTTTAAAAAAAAATGACCATCATGTTGTTTTCTATATCAGATTTCTTTTATTCACCTATGAACAGATCTAACTCTGCCAAAGCCTTATCTACCATTGCCTTCAGGTGTGAATCTTGCCATTCACAAATATCACTTTCCATAGACTGCATGAAAATTCTTCAATTTTTACAAGATTTTCATTTTATCTGGCAGTTAGCGTACACTGCACATCAAGTTGTTCACCACACATGGTACCACATTCAAGAAACTGAGAAGTCAATGTGGCGGGCAAGAGTAGATGCTGTTACTAAGTGGAAAGGAATATTTGTGTTGGGGACTAGTTGTAAAAGAATGGGAAAGCAAAGACCCCATAACATGAAAACCACTAATATTTTCTAATATTGCTTTCCTGTTCATTTTGTAAGTATGCGAACTTCAATAATAAAAATCCCTGCATCAGTATTCATGAGTGAGCTTGATATGTAGACAGAGGGGTACTTTTCCTGAAGTCCATAACTAGAAGTTAGATGGTCCAGAAATTTGATGGAAGAAAAAAATTTCATTAACCTATAATGCAAATATAGCATTTTCTTCCATTATGAACTAACCCACAGCACTATTAGCAGTAATTGTGATGTTGTCACAATGGAAATCATGGATATTTTCATGCTATGTTATAGTTTTTACAGATATTTTAAAATGCAACTATACTTCACCACTACTAAAATGTAGTAGTGCTAATCGTGACTTCAAAATTATTAGAATGACCAGGTGCACCACTAAGTATTTAATTTCTTAAAAAAGCATATGTATTATTCTATCTCACTTAAAATTTAATATTTTGATACTTCCTTTGTAATTATATATATATATATATATATATATATAAAGATGA
>NC_048231.1:4177497-4190930 GCF_002007445.2 Ailuropoda melanoleuca
TATTATATATATAAATATATATAATATTATATATAAATATATATATTTCTTTTATATATATCTTTGGCTATATCTGTTATATCTTTTAGTCCTAGGATTGTATCACATAGTTCCCTTTAAAAAAAAATGGGGCACTTTCTTTTCAGGTTCGAACCTTAATATCATCTTGTTTTTCATGGCTAAAAATAATTCACCCATGAAACCATCTGGGCCTGGATGATTTTCGAGAGGCAGCCCTAAGAAAATCTTACTAATTTTTTTTTTCTAAAAAATTTGTCTATTTGGTGTATGTAGCTCTTATTCAGTTAATTTTGGTCATTTGTGTTTTCATGGAAATCTTCAATTTCTTCCAGGTTTTTAATTTATGAGCAGATTATTCTTGCATTATTTCTTAAATTTTCTTTGCATGGAAGTGATTAATTGCATAGCATTATTGAAGAAGTAATCTTTTTTTATTAATTATAAGTTTCTGTATACCTTGGGAAAGTTCTATAATTATCTGGAAGACATAATTTACTGTCTTTAGATAGTGCCCAGCTTTGATTCTTCAGGCCAGGAGTCACGATTTTTAAAAGTGTGGAAATTGGAAAAGGAACCTTGCATTATGTTCAGGTTAATTTCTACCCATTCCAGAGACGGTGTTGGGACTGATGCTTTTGGGCAGTGTTGTCACCATGCTAAGGCCATTCCCTCCTTCTGTCTGTGAGGATGCCAGAACGAAAGGTGAATGAGAAATCTGTTTTACCTGCTAATAGTTCTAGCCAGTCGATGGCCCTGAGGTCCCACACAGCGGGACAGGAGCTAGGAGGCCAGGCTGATGTACCATACTGGAACATTAGAAACCTGGGGGCCCATGGTCTGTGCTGGGGAGACTGGGCCAAGATAGCCAGCTGTAATCAGGCCGTGGGGATCTCAGAGTTCACTTAGGCCCAGCTCTTACAAACTAAGAGTCCTAAGGTCGCCAGGAAGCAGGATGATGTTCTGGGGGTGTTTTGCATCTTGAAGAAAGAAGAAACAATTTGGAGAATATTTGAACTTTGACACTTTCTTGTACATTAGATACAGCTAGCTTCATTTCATATTATTCTTTTTCCTTTCTTTTGTTGTACAGCCACTCTCCAGAGAGACCGAATCTTCAAACATTTTACCAGGAAGCGCCAAAGGGCTATGCGAAGGCGAGTCCACCAGATCAATGGACACAAGTTTATGGCCACATACCTGAGGCAGCCCACCTACTGCTCTCACTGCAGGGAGTTTATCTGGTAAGAGGTTCCCTGGCTTCTCATTTCCTAGAAGCTTCTTTCTATAATCAAGACCTCCTCCGGTTGTGTGTGGTTTCAGAAGGAAGCATAATTATGAAGAGTTGTTTTAGGATCTAATTTTTGCCTTTTATTCCAATATGTTGACCCAGTAATTTGAATTCCCAATGAAAAAAATCTAAACAATTTACGGATCCAAGGTTTAGATGTTATTTCTTTTTCCAGTCATTTGGAGAAAGGTGCTAATGAATCATGAACTGGCGAAAAAGCACTAATTACGGAGGCTAGCCAATCAATATATAGATAATCAGTAAATTGGATAATCAGCCACTGAGTAAAAGAGAAAAAACAATAGTATTGCTTTAAAAAAGTATGACTCACATGCTGAGTAATAGAAATTAGTTGTAAGTAAAGTAAGCACACAGTAATCTTCAGCCTTATGGTATGTGGCCAAAGGGAATAACTTTCAGCGATGGCATACTATAATCCTTGGTATTTAGGATTGAGATAATTAACGGTCGAGAAATTCTAGATGAATGGGGCAATATCTTACTATACACGTGACTGAAGCTTAAGTCTCAGTGGCAAATCCATAATGTAAAATAAATTTAGGTTAATAGTTATCTTCATTTAGAGCCAGCATTAAACACATTTATTTGGAAAGAGAAGAAGGAAATGCCCCCTTACACACCCCAAACATGTACACAAATATACCCATCTCTGAAGGAGAAAAGACAGTTTAGTATCTATAGCATAAAAGAAAATCGTTGTTTTTGTTGCAAACTTTAGTCTTTCGTGTAAGTCAAAAGCACTTTGTTCAGAGTAATTTTTTTTGAGTATTGATCAATGAGTTTGTATTTTGTTTTGTGTGTGTGTGTGTGTGTGTGTGTGTGTGTGTGTGTGTGTGTGTGATTACTTTGATTTAAAAGTACCTGCTACCTTTTAGCAGTCAGAATCCAGGGTTTGTGTTTCTGGCATTTTAAATTAAGAATAGTCTTGTCTAAAACAAAGACCCTAAGCTGGCTGGTGACATGATGCTGAGAGACAATGTGCCATCACAGCTTGAGTCTTCAGAAACAAGTTCCTGCTGCATTTTCTATTGAACAAACGAAAAGCCCTGGCATCTTTGAGCCCATTTTCCGCCCTTTCGGTCATCTGTACTGTCAAGTTAGTTGCTGTCCATCTCTCTCCTTGTGATTTTCCTGACCTGAAAGGTCTGCTACTCTTTATTTCATGTCACACCATTCTGCTTCCCTCCTTTATGTGGCCTGCCTGCCCCTGCGGGCATTTGTGATGACAACCTGTAACCTCAACTAACATTCTCAATGGAAACTTGTTTGATAATTTCACTAAATTTTTTCCACCAAGCAAACATTAACTCCCACTCAGCCAGCCTTTGCTTGCTCACCTCTCTCTCTTTGTTTCTCTCTCTCTCTCTCTCTCTCACACACACACACACACACGCACAGTATTAATATATGTGTTACATATATATGGTTAAGAGTATGGACTAGATGACTGAACCTAGATAAATTATAGTCCATCAGTGTCTCCTTATTTGTAAGATAAAGTTAATTTTATTTTGCTTATATCATAAACTTTTATATAGAACTTAAAGTTCTAGGCACTATTCTGAGCGTTTTGCATTATCACCTCTCTCTTCATGACAACCCTATGAAGTAGGTACTGTGGTCATTATTGCCCTCTATAGATGAAGAAACTGTGGCTCAAAGGAGTTAGTGATGTGCCCAGGTCACGCCTAGGCCATCTGGTTTCAGAGTCTGTGCCCCGAGCCTCCCTCTTATGTGGGCTGCCTCATAGGACTTTTGTGAGGATTAAATGAGATGCTGTACGTCAGCAGCTTGGCTCGGTGTCTGGCACATCCCCCGGGCTTAATAAAATGTGGTCTGCATTAAACGAGAATGAGGATAGTGTCATCGTCGCCCAGAGAACGTACTAGGGACAGACCAAGATGATAACTGTGGGCCTGACAGGCTTCTTGTGGCAGCATTTCTGCCCCATCCCCGTCCAGGCTCTAGGGGTGATGGGGGCACAGGGAAGAGGAAAGGTGTCTCAGGCCAGGCAGCTGTGGTGGACACATCTGCTTCCTTCACCGCCTGTGCAGCTTTCTGTGTATGTGGGTGAGAACACCCAAGAAGGTGGTGGAGTGACCCTTCAGGCTGGGGCTCAGTCACAGGACCAGATGAGGACCTGGGTTTGCCACAGAGGGAGGGGGTAGAATGAGGATCACTGGTGCCCACCTGTGTATATCGCTGGAGGATTCTGATCATCAGGTGACTTCCTCCATGTCCTGTGGGAACCAACAAAGGCTCAGAAATCACCTCCTCTCTGCTTCTCTGAGATTGCTTCTCATAAAGGAGCAGAGGATGGCATGCATTTGTTTTCCTGAAGTACAATGATTATAGCAGCATTGTTGCTGAAATAGATCGATGCTAACCTTTTTCTCTATTGTCTTGAACAGGGGAGTATTTGGGAAACAAGGTTATCAGTGTCAAGGTAAGAAAACATTTTAAAAACTGTGTTTAATATTGCTCCTATGTTAAAACCTGATTAGACTAAGAGGAGAACAGGATATATTTCATTAATATCGTGATAGATAACTCTGCAGGTCAAATGAGACCCCTGTAAAATCACAACTTTTTAGTTGTGGTTCAGATTTTGGCTACATTTTAACCAGCACAGAGGGGACATTTTTATTTCTAAAGCCAAGGTACCTAATAAAGTTTGTTTAAAGTTTTGTCTCTGCGATAACTTGAAAATACTGAAAGGTGATGCCATTTGGTGGGCATTAAATCTTGAAGCTAAATTTTTGTCTTTTACAACCCTGTTGTTAATAGGGGTGAGAAATGGCATGGTGTTGTCTCTTAACCTGGATAGGGAATAGAAGCTATGATCCCAGTTGCTTTTTGATTTTTTAATTTAAAAAGTGTGAGAAATGTTCAAAGTTAATCTGTTAATCATCTTGTAAGTTATTATGCATTAAATTTATTTTGATTTTCACAATTCTAAGATAAAACCAATTTACTAGTGTTCCAAATGGGAGGAGTGAAAGGAGGCTGTCATTCAGATTTAGGCAGACTGGGGTTGTTTGTCTTTTATTTGGGCCACCCTTGTTGCTGGCTTGAGCATCATCACACAGTTTATACACAGGGTACCTGTCTTCTTGATGTGCACACGACAGGTGATTGGTATAATAGCACTACGTATCCCGGAGTGGTAGCCTCCATCCAGGAAGGAAATCCTGCCTTCTCTTCTGGAGAAGGTGAGGTAGAACATTTATTCCCTTAGAATAGAATAGGACATACTCTTGGATATAATTTTCATTTTAACATGTATGAACAATTCTATTGAGTTCTCAAAGTTAGAAAAACACAGAATGTATAAACAATATGACAATAATTGACTTTATGCTATTAATCTCAGCCCCAAATGAGAACATAGCTCACAGGTGAGAATTGATGTCATTTTTTGGCACCTGTCCAGCACAGGGACGTGCCCTGTGGTCAACCCTGGTCCCTCTTACGCATAGTGCCAGTATATTTGATGGGCTGATTTTCAGTGGGCCACCTGTTGTTGAAAGAGCAAGAAAGAACATTGGTCAGGAGATATGAAGACACCAATATGCTCACACCTTGTTAAGGGACATAAAATCAATACCTGGTTTGAGAAGGGTATATACCTTGCTAACACTAATCAAAAGCAAATAGACAAGGCAGACTTCAGAACAAAGATTATTATCAGGGATAAGGAGAGGCATTATTTAATGATAAAGGGGTCAGTTTTTCAAGAAGACCTGATGATCCTTAAAATGTAGTCACCTAATGACAGTGCATCAAAATACATAAGACAAAAACTGATAGAACTGCAAGTATGTATAGACAAATCCACTAGTTGGAGACTTCAATATCTCAGTAACTGATAGGTCCAGCAGGCAGAAAATCTGCAAGAGTATCACAATTTGATCAAATTGACATTTATAGACTACTCCACATAACAATAGAAGGATATGCATTCTTCTCAAGCTCACAAGGAATATTTATCAAAATAGACCACATTCTAGCCCGTGAAATAAGCCTTAACAAATTTAAAAGAATAGAAGTCATTAAAAAAAAGAATAGAAATCATAAAAAGTATATTTTCAGACCACAGTGGAGTTAAACTACACATGAATAACGAAAGATAGGTGGGAAGCCCCTCAAATACTTAGAGATTAAACAACGCATTTGAAATAGCACATGGGTAAAAGAAGACTAAAGAGAAAATGATAAATATTTCAGACCAAATGAAAATGAAAATGCATTTTATCAAAATTTGTGGGATTCAGCAAAGGCAGTACTCAGAGGAAAATTTATAGCACTGAATGCATATATTAGAAAAGAAGGATCTAAAATCAGGAATCTAAGTTTTCATCTTTAAGGAAACTATAAAAAGGAGGGAAGCTTAAAGTGAGAAGAAGAAAAGAAATAAGATTAAAGCATAAATCAGTAAAATTGAAATTAGGAAAACAGTAGAGAAAAATGACCAAATAAAAAGCTGTTCTTTAAAAAGATCGATAAAATTGATAAAGTTCTAGCCAAGCAAATGAAAAAAGCAAACCTAGATGCTTCAGAATATTAGGTTTTTCTATGTGAGGGATAGTTTTGACATTCCCTCATAAAAAAAGACTGATTTTCTGGTAACTTTCAATTTGGTTCTCCTTCAAATTCAGTCTGATGAAAGCTAGATTTGTTTTATTTGCTGACATGTCATCAGTGTTTATGTATTTAATCCTAAAAACCTCCACATGTCTTGAAAGGTCTTAAAAATAACATATATTTTCATACTGCCGCATTGCACTTGCTCATCTTTTAATGGCAAACTGGACTCTGCATTATGTCAGTCATCCAGATGAAAATGGGAAAAAATGTATTCCAAAGTTCTAAGTTTTCAAACAATTGATTGAGTCATTCTGCAAATATTTAATGGGTGCCTGTCTTGTTCAAGGCATCGCGCTGCCTGGGAATTCTGAGGGCATTAGAGGCTACATGTGGAAGGTTTGAAATGCAGGGGCAGGCTAAGGGCTGTAAGACATCCGAGGAGAGAGAGAGATGGTTTAGTCCAGAAGGGGAGTTAGGGGTAGTATATTTTCATGGAAGAGACATTTCTCAAGTTGTGTCTTATTATAAACTTAAGATGTAGTTAGGCGTTAGGCAAAGAGGATATCCTAGGGATTGAGCAGGACATGGTCAGTGTGCAGGGGAGGGTGAAGGCTTGCTCTAGGGAGAGCAACCAATCTAATTTTTATTGGAACAGAGAGCTCCCATAGAAGAAAGGTAACAGAGAAGCTTGGGGTAGCTTCTGGTGGGCCTGAAACCTGGCTGGGAAATTTGAACTTGACTCATCGGCAGTGAGATGCCATTGAAGGTTTAGATCGTGGGGCAAGGGGACCAGAATTCTACCGTGAGAGGATTCCTATGGAGGGGGGTGCAGGCAGGAGGAAATCCAGAAAGGGTGAAGTAGGCTCAAGACTTGAGTGTGAATAGCTTGGCTGTGAGCAAAGGTGTGAGTCAGGGTGATGATAATGATGGTGGGAAGGATGGGTGCACTGGATTCCATCGTGGGGGCCAGACACTCAAGTCACCTTGACATGGTACAGCCCTTGTTGACTCTACTAGAACTGGCGGACTGTGAACCTCCAAGGAATGTATAACCTTGCATTTAATCCCCTAGTGTGCACCTGTGTCGTCCATAAGCGCTGCCATCATCTGATTGTTACAGCCTGCACTTGCCAGAACAATATTAACAAAATGGATTCAAAGGTAAGAAGATGGAAGCTTGCTAATTAAGTGCCTGCAGGAGCTCATGTATGCACTTCTCGCTCTCTCTTTTCTTGCTTCATCCCCTTTCCACTTCCCTTCTGCACTCCTTGAAGTGATTGGTGGTATCAGAATTGAATTTTCTCTCCTTTTTATATTATGCTATTTTTATTTCTGTACTTGCATAGCCTGACCTGTCCTTGAGTTGATCCCATTAGTGATCAGCTGGTTACAGGCTCTCAGGATCAGTTTTCCTAATTTGGAGAGCATTTTAGAGGGCTGAAAAGATCCCTGCGTTTGGCATCAAATGACCAGGATTTGAATGCGGAATCCAGCTTCCGCTAGCTAGCTTCTCTGTCAGCCTCAGTCTCAAAATGGGATCCCTATTTCCTTCACGTGCTTTTTGTGAGGCTTTGACGAGATAGCATTGATGTGACAAGTATTTGTTAACTATAAACTGTGCTTCCTCAATAAGGTGACTATTAGCCTCCTCTGGTGTCTTCCAAAATTTCCGGGAGGACGCACTTCTGTATATAAATGCTTGACTGTCATTCTCGTCACTCACGTTGCATTCAGTGGGGGTCAGCACCTAAGCTGTGCAGCTAGAAAGCGGCTGGAGTATTGCTGACAATGAGCAGTGTGTTTACAGGTGCATTGGAGAGTCTGACTTGGAGCTCAGTGGTCACTTATGGTACACACACAGGGTTGGTCAAGAGCACTTGCAGAGGTTCGAGCCACGGCTTTTATGAGAAAGAGACCAGCAAAGTTTCAAGAGGAGTCCTAATTGCCCCACTCCTTGTCCCGTGTGGGTCTGTTGTCATTCCAATGGTGACGTAGACTGTAGCACATATGCCTAGTCTAATTATTTACTGGAAACACTTTGTGAGATGAAAGCAGGACCTGTGCACTCAGATTGTAATATGCAGATGGTGGGCACAGCCCAGAAGGGCTGAGTAAGCTGCTAGGATGTCACTTTGCAGTGAATTCCTTCTGTGGCTCTAGGCTCGCTGGGTGCCACCTTCTCCTGCAGACCCCCCGACCAACACAGTATCAGGAAAATCCTGCGCTAACAGCAAGTGCATATGGTCTATAAGAGACCTGTTTAATCCTGAAGCTACAGGGGTCTAGGGAATAGACACGGGTGTGAGGGAGTTGGCAGGGAGAGAAATACAGCCTGAATATAAAAGATGATTAAAAAAAAAAAAGAGGTTTTCATTCCTCTTTATCTCCCCAAATGGTGAATGATCTAATGTCTCGTTGATTCACAAATGTGCTCAGCCTGGTGAGGAAGGCCTGAGTACGGTGAAATGATCTCCCCAGCTCAGGTGTCATGGTAACATGCTGCGTTTGGGGGGCTCCTGTTACAGTTTCTACAAGAGCTGTTGGCACGGCTTCCCAGCCCTTGTCCTCCTGCTGCTCTTTTGTAGATCGCTGAACAGAGGTTCGGAATCAACATCCCACACAAGTTCAGCACCCACAACTACAAAGTGCCAACGTTCTGCGATCACTGTGGCTCGCTGCTGTGGGGCATCATGCGACAAGGACTTCAGTGCAAAAGTGAGCTGCTGGGGTGCTGAGTACCCGCGTCCTAGGAGCACCGCGCTGCAAGCTTTTGGAGTTCTGTAGGCTCAGTTTCTGACCCAGGACCGATGGTTTTAGACACTTTGTAAATTAGATCTTCGTAGTTCTAGGTGTATGTGTCCCTCGTCAGGCACGTGAGGAGAGCCACATCTGGTCCATAGTCCATAGATTTCCTGACTGTAGATCCAGTCGGTTGTTAAATTCAGTGTTCTGTCTAGCTGGCGGTCAGCTGCTTAGTGCTGAGGGCCTGCTAGTTGCTGTAGATTTTCATAGGTATTTGAAAGAGAGAAAAATGGGATTTTGGTCAGAAACGGAAGTTGGTAGGAGGTGAGGTGGCCCAAAGAGAGGCTTCGGTTATGAGTAAGAACTGGCAGGAGAGTAGGTCTAGTGACATCACCAGAAATAAGCAGGAATTGAGTCAAAGCCCAATGAGAGCTGCCCGGGGTCTTCTCGAAGAGATCGATAGAGATGGAGAGGTAGGCGTGGTGAGGGATGTGTCAGCTTTGGCCATGGACTTACACGTCACTAACTGTGCCCAGTGCAGCCTGAGTTTGGAGCTGTTGTCTTAGCAAAGGGTCTGAGAGTAAGGGGTGATTCCCGTCCTGTTAGGAGCTGGGGAGTTGTTGAGTCATCTCCCACTGGGTGTTGCTATAACAATCCGGCTGTCACGGGGTGCAGTTCCCTGCAGAAATACAGGCGAGTGTCCACCCAAAGCTTTAGCTAAGTCCTGAGTCACTGGGGGAGGCGGAGTTGATGTCAGAGCAGCTGGACAGCGTCCCTCACTGCCTGCACTTACCAAGCCCACTTCTGCCGACAGAAAGGGACTAGTCCTCGTCTTTAACAAGGGCAAACTCTTTCATCTCTCGAGGACATCATTTCATAATTCTTTTTTCCTAGATTCATGAAGTAATTCTTTTTCAACCCAAACAGCACCCAGCTCATGCGTAGCTTTGGTTAGGCTTGCTCTTAAGCTGAATGGTCTCCCCTGGGAGTGGGTTTCATCGCAAAGGGCACTTTCTGCTTTTGCAGTCATTGCCAATATGCAGAGCTGTGCGTGGGTCTCCTCCACATGGTTCTTGTACCTCATGGCCTGGGGGTAGCCCAGAGACAGCGATCCATTTCCAGTGCTTTTTGCTTGTGTTGTCACTGGTACCTTAGAAAGGGCACTGCAGTCCTGTGTGTCTCTGTGCCTGCCTTCCCGAGAGAGGGGGATTTCCCAAGAGGGGCTAATGAAGCTTCAGCCTCCGGGTCCCTCCCTTGCCAGGGTACCTTCCAGAGCTCTCCACTTAACTGGATATTCTTTTTCTTAAAGAGGATACCCTAAGTTACATACACTCAGGCCTCCCAAACCTGGATCTGGGCATGCTTCCAGAGGTGGGTTGACACTCCAGATACAGGAATTTGTTGCCTGCTGTCCTTAGTTTTGCCTCCCATCCTTAGTTTTGCCTCCCATCATCAGGGCCCATGCAAAGAAACTGCGTCAGAACTTCCTGCTGATTGAACTTGGGTCCCTTCAGCATCCCAAGTCCGTTTCCTATGTACCGGGAACGTAGCTTGCTTCTCTCTCCTCTTCCAACTGCCGTTGACTTTGACCTTTAAAAAACTTGCTCTTCTCCCCCATGAAGTAGTTAGAACCACAGGTTGCAAGGCCTGAGAACCACAGCCCCACAGGATGCTGTGCCCTGGGCTGCGAGGGCTCCCCGACCGCAACAATACTCAGAAAGAGAGCTTCACTTAGAGGTGTTTCTCTCAGAAACGCCATTTCCATCCTGTTTGAACAGCGATCTCTATGTGGCATTTAGATTGCTACCTTTTATTGAGTGATACAAGGAAAAGCATAAAGTCAGTGGGCATGATTCCTTGTTAGTTAATTGACTGAAATGTCACTGTGATGAACGTTTTGATTTCTATATTGAATCACACTGTTAAATCGGCAATGACTATTACACATGATTTAGGTGAATGTCTTTCATCAGGTCACAGTGAAAAAAGTGGATTTGAAATATATTATTTGTCAGTATGCCAGGCTTTCTGCTGCTGCATAAAGCAGCAATGGGAGAAATGTCAGGGTTTGTTTTGAGTGCAAGTTCAGTTTAATGAGAAGATGGCATTGTTCAGCCTGGATCATTCCCCTGTCATAATCTTTCAGGTTACTAAAGTTCTTTTTTGCAGCATATGTTGACTTGACTCCTTCCTGAACATGGATTCCCTTCTCTTCCCCTCTCCAGTCTGTAAGATGAATGTCCACATCCGATGTCAGGCGAACGTGGCCCCGAACTGTGGGGTAAATGCGGTGGAGCTCGCCAAGACCCTGGCCGGGATGGGCCTCCAGCCTGGAAATATTTCTCCAACCTCGGTGAGACTTGGCTTTCTTCGATGTATCGTAATTTAGAAGTTGTTCAGATGTGGTGAGTCTGAATGAGTGCATGAGGCATAATCAAAGTTCCTAATCTCAGCAAACACAATAAACGGATTTATTGTATTTTTTAAGAGCGTTTTGTTCCACAAAAAGGATTCTTTTTACAATTATATGACAAGAATATTTTTTCTTGCATGCACATATAGCAGGAAGAAGAAGGAGGATTTTTTTTTTTTTTTTGATTAGCTTCCTGTCAGTGTGGTGTGGTGAAGCTCTGGAATCCAGGGCCCTGGGTTACCCTCTTTGCTGGGGCCCCAGCAGTAGCGTTGACCAGCAGCTACGGGCTTCAGCTTCCTCCTCTCTAAAGGGGTTGAACTTGAAGATGTCTGAGATTCTCCCCAGCTCTGAAATCTCACTGTTCGAAGGTTTTTGTTTATGGGCTGTGAATTTATCTCTCAAGTTCAGCAACAAAGAGGAGTTCCTTCCTCTCAGCTCCTGGGAGTGGGTGGAGTAGTCCATTGATTTGGGCATGTTTTGTCTCTCGGCCTCCCCGAGTGACCTCCACTCGCTCTTACCATTAGAGGCTCAACCACTTCCCAGGCCCACATCCTATGGCTGCCTTCCTGGCTGGGGCTGCAGAGAGCTGGGAAAGAGCCCCAGCTCCTGTTGTAGCTTGTGAAAAGTGTAGCCTGATATCCGGTTTAGGAAACTTCTACACTTAAGTATCTCTGGGTACTTAGGAAGGGACGCGCAATCGCTGTCAAGTTCTTGGTTATCCAGAAAATGTCTATACTTACCACCCCATTTTCTTATTACTGGTAGATTAGGGACTTGGACTGAAATTGTATTCCTTTATTTAAGGGAAGCATCAGCAAAGTCTAATGTGGACAGACAAGCAGGATGCTAGTACCAGGAGGGGGATTTCTTTCTTTCTTTTTTTTTTTTTAAAAGGTTTTATTTATTATTTATTTGACACAGAGAGAGACAGCCAGAGAGAGAGGGAACACAAGCAGGGGGAGTGGGAGAGGAAGAAGCAGGCTCCCAGTGCAGGAGCCTGATGCGGGGCTCGATCCCATAACACCGGGATCACGCCCTGAGCAGAAGGCAGACGCTTAAAGACTGAGCCACCCAGGCGCTCCAGGAGGGGGATTTCTAATGCATGTGACAGCTGTTTCCGAACGGCATGGATTAAGGATTTCAGCCTGCACCAGGGCTCCTAAAGTGTCATGGGAATAAGATAGACCATGTGGCACAAGCTCTAGAATGTACATTGCCACTTGTCATTTGTCACTTGAACCAAGGATCTTTAATGTTATGATATTTAAAAGTGGCAAAACCAAAATTACCTGTCATTTGACAGCACAACATGAAAAAGAATCTTAAGTCTATCAAAAGAGAAGAATGGGTTAAAAAAAAAAAGATTGAGAAATACTGGCTTAGAGTTTTCTAGCACGACCAGAGGAAGTATTTAAGTGGAGGAAGTGAGATTCAAGCTATGAAAGTTTTTCTATCTTTGAAATATTTGTGATCAGAGATCCTGGGGGAGAAACTACTAAAAACAAGGATTTTTTTCTTTCTTTCTTTCTTTTTTTTTTTAAAGATTTTATTTCTTTATTTGACAGAGAGAGAGAGAGAGAGCCAGCCAGCGAGAGAGGGAACACAAGCAGGGGGAGTGGGAGAGGAAGAAGCAGGCTCCCAGCAGAGGAGCCTGATGCGGGGCTCGATCCCATAACGCCGGGACCACGCCCTGAGCCGAAGGCAGATGCTTAACGACTGAGCCACCCAGGCGCCCAACAACTGGATTTTTAAAGATGATCCATTTTATATCTGTAATCACTGTTTTATTGGGTTAAGTCAAAGCCTTGTAGCTTCAAGCAATTGCACAGTGGTTGTTTATCAAAAACATTACTTAGAAGTTGTTCCAGATAAGCTGGGGTTTTTCAGCTAAATAGGTCAGGAGCTTCAGAACGTTAGACTTTTGACCTGTAGTCTAGCGGTAGCTCGTCTTATAAATGTCCCAAGGTGGACATCTGCAAGTCATCTCCGTTAGGGAGCTCCCTTGCTGTGGCAGGGCTTGGACCAGTGGGATGGGGCTGGGTTACCCATGGAGGAGGCCACACCTCCTTCCAGTTCAATATGGAGAGACTGGAGCCCTCATTGTGCTGGTGGTCAATCTTTCTAGAGAGCCGATTGACTCTGTATCAAAAGTCTTCAAGATTTAGGGGTGCCTGGGTGGCTCAGTCATTAAGTGTCTGCCTTCGGCTCAGGGCTTGATTCCGGCGTTCTGGAATCCAGCCCCACATAGGGATCCCTGCTCAGCAGGAAGCCTGCTTCTCCCTCTCCCACTCCCCCTGCTTGTGTTCCCTCTCTCACTGGCTGTCTCTCTCTCTGTCAAATAAATCTTTAAAAAAAAAAAAA
>NC_048231.1:4191966-4202568 GCF_002007445.2 Ailuropoda melanoleuca
GCGCAATCGCTGTCAAGTTCTTGGTTATCCAGAAAATGTCTATACTCACCACCCCATTTTCTTATTACTGGTAGATTAGGGACTTGGACTGAAATTGTATTCCTTTATTTAAGGGAAGCATCAGCAAAGTCTAATGTGGACAGACAAGCAGGATGCTAGTACCAGGAGGGGGATTTCTTTCTTTCTTTTTTTTTTTTTAAAAGGTTTTATTTATTATTTATTTGACACAGAGAGAGACAGCCAGAGAGAGAGGGAACACAAGCAGGGGGAGTGGGAGAGGAAGAAGCAGGCTCCCAGTGCAGGAGCCTGATGCGGGGCTCGATCCCATAACACCGGGATCACGCCCTGAGCAGAAGGCAGACGCTTAAAGACTGAGCCACCCAGGCGCTCCAGGAGGGGGATTTCTAATGCATGTGACAGCTGTTTCCGAACGGCATGGATTAAGGATTTCAGCCTGCACCAGGGCTCCTAAAGTGTCATGGGAATAAGATAGACCATGTGGCACAAGCTCTAGAATGTACATTGCCACTTGTCATTTGTCACTTGAACCAAGGATCTTTAATGTTATGATATTTAAAAGTGGCAAAACCAAAATTACCTGTCATTTGACAGCACAACATGAAAAAGAATCTTAAGTCTATCAAAAGAGAAGAATGGGTTAAAAAAAAAAAGATTGAGAAATACTGGCTTAGAGTTTTCTAGCACGACCAGAGGAAGTATTTAAGTGGAGGAAGTGAGATTCAAGCTATGAAAGTTTTTCTATCTTTGAAATATTTGTGATCAGAGATCCTGGGGGAGAAACTACTAAAAACAACTGGATTTGTTTCTTTCTTTCTTTCTTTTTTTTTTTAAAGATTTTATTTCTTTATTTGACAGAGAGAGAGAGAGAGAGCCAGCCAGCGAGAGAGGGAACACAAGCAGGGGGAGTGGGAGAGGAAGAAGCAGGCTCCCAGCAGAGGAGCCTGATGCGGGGCTCGATCCCATAACGCCGGGACCACGCCCTGAGCCGAAGGCAGATGCTTAATGACTGAGCCACCCAGGCGCCCAACAACTGGATTTTTAAAGATGATCCATTTTATATCTGTAATCACTGTTTTATTGGGTTAAGTCAAAGCCTTGTAGCTTCAAACAATTGCACAGTGGTTGTTTATCAAAAACATTACTTAGAAGTTGTTCCAGATAAGCTGGGGTTTTTCAGCTAAATAGGTCAGGAGCTTCAGAACGTTAGACTTTTGACCTGTAGTCTAGCGGTAGCTCGTCTTATAAATGTCCCAAGGTGGACATCTGCAAGTCATCTCCGTTAGGGAGCTCCCTTGCTGTGGCAGGGCTTGGACCAGTGGGATGGGGCTGGGTTACCCATGGAGGAGGCCACACCTCCTTCCAGTTCAATATGGAGAGACTGGAGCCCTCATTGTGCTGGTGGTCAATCTTTCTAGAGAGCCGGTTGACTCTGTATCAAAAGTCTTCAAGATTTAGGGGTGCCTGGGTGGCTCAGTCATTAAGTGTCTGCCTTTGGCTCAGGGCTTGATTCCGCTNGGGGAGTGGGAGAGGAAGAAGCAGGCTCCCAGCAGAGGAGCCTGATGCGGGGCTCGATCCCATAACGCCGGGACCACGCCCTGAGCCGAAGGCAGATGCTTAATGACTGAGCCACCCAGGCGCCCAACAACTGGATTTTTAAAGATGATCCATTTTATATCTGTAATCACTGTTTTATTGGGTTAAGTCAAAGCCTTGTAGCTTCAAGCAATTGCACAGTGGTTGTTTATCAAAAACATTACTTAGAAGTTGTTCCAGATAAGCTGGGGTTTTTCAGCTAAATAGGTCAGGAGCTTCAGAACGTTAGACTTTTGACCTGTAGTCTAGCGGTAGCTCGTCTTATAAATGTCCCAAGGTGGACATCTGCAAGTCATCTCCGTTAGGGAGCTCCCTTGCTGTGGCAGGGCTTGGACCAGTGGGATGGGGCTGGGTTACCCATGGAGGAGGCCACACCTCCTTCCAGTTCAATATGGAGAGACTGGAGCCCTCATTGTGCTGGTGGTCAATCTTTCTAGAGAGCCGGTTGACTCTGTATCAAAAGTCTTCAAGATTTAGGGGTGCCTGGGTGGCTCAGTCATTAAGTGTCTGCCTTTGGCTCAGGGCTTGATTCCGCTGTTCTGGAATCCAGCCCCACATAGGGATCCCTGCTCAGCAGGAAGCCTGCTTCTCCCTCTCCCACTCCCCCTGCTTGTGTTCCCTCTCTCACTGGCTGTCTCTCTCTCTGTCAAATAAATCTTTAAAAAAAAAAAAAAAGTCTTCAAGATTTATATTTTGGCCCAAAAGATTGCATTTCCAGAAAGTTATAAGAAAATAGATTATGCGCGTGATCATAATGACGACAGCAGCTCAGTTCATGTGTATTTAATGTGCCAGGCACCGATCTGAGTGCTTTATGTGCTTTTATTCATTCCTCATAATAATTTGTGCGGCAGATGCTATAACATCCTCTTTGTTAGAAGAAACTGAGGCACAGAGACGATGGGTAGGTAACTTGCCCAAAGTTCCAGGATTAGATTACTGAGCTGTGATTTGAACCCAGGCAGCTTGCTTGAGAGCCTAGATTCGTAACCGCCCCGCTTTGGAGATTTGCCTGCAGGGATGTTCATGATGGTGTTATTTAAACTGGCAAAAAAAAAAAAAGGGGGGGGAGATAACCTATGCTTCCAATGGCAGGGGAATTAATGAATAAACTGTGATATACCCATAAAACAGAATATTGGACACCCCTTAAAACTCATGTTCTTGAAGGATATCGAAAATACACATGAAATTCGTTTAATAAAAATGTGTGTTATGAAACCACAATTTTATTATATCTTTAAAAATCAAGTGTAAAGATAGATATATGTGTATGTGTAACAGGTTTTATTTTTTGAGGGGCTGATGGTTATCAGTTTATGCTGATAAGATTAGAAGTATTTAAAATTTTATCCTTCATACATTCTTTCATTATTCTAGCTTTTAATATTAATTTTTATTTCTCTTTTTATAATTTTAAATAATGTGTAATAAATATTGCTTCATTCACATCCTGGTATGGATTCCTTGAGCAAATGTGAAAACCGCTCTTTGAACGAAGTGGACACTAGGTGGCGCTCTTGGAATCCGACCATCCTGTGGAAATCCACTGCAAGCCACTGGAGGGACCAGACTAAGGCGTTTGTTTCATACACTCCCATTTGAGTTCAAACTGAAATTCTCGGTGGCTTAGATATATTTTAAAATGATTCTTTTCCCAAATACAGTAAGCACAGATCAGGAGCTGATACTGAAGTAGTTTTGAAGGGCAGAACTTGATCACATATCAAGCTGAATTGATCTTTCCCTATATGTTGTGTTGAGAGTTGAGGCAGCAAATAAGGTCATCTCCATCCACAAATGCTTCACGCCTGTGCTGCATCCTCTGACTCCATGTTTTCCTACTCTTCTTTGCAGAAGCTCGTTTCCAGGTCAACTCTAAGACGACAGGGAAGGGAAAACACCAAAGAAGGAAATGGGATCGGGGTTAATTCTTCCAGCCGGCTCGGTATCGACAACTTTGAGTTCATCCGAGTGTTGGGGAAGGGGAGCTTCGGGAAGGTGAGGCTTGGCTTCTGAGGTGTCCGGGTTAAAGTAAGCATGCTACGTGTATGTTTTTTGAGTGTGTGTATACATATTTATGCTCATACTTCCCAAGTGCCAGGCCCATTCTGTCCCATGTGTTCCCACACCCTGAGAATCTCAAGAGTTCTCCCTTCTCCTGCTTTGCCATAGGTGATGCTTGCAAGAATAAAAGAAACAGGAGACCTCTATGCCGTGAAGGTGCTGAAGAAGGATGTGATCTTGCAGGATGACGATGTGGAATGCACAATGACGGAAAAAAGGATCCTGTCCTTGGCTCGCAATCACCCCTTCCTCACACAGTTGTTCTGCTGCTTTCAAACACCCGTAAGTAGGACTCACATTCACCACCTCAATGGCTTCCTTTCTTAAAGAGATGGGACAATAAGGTGTTGAAGATTTTACAAAGAAGTGCATCAGACTTTGAGGGATGAACTCTCACTGTAGTGCCATATGGAGGTACCAGTAACTTCTGATGACCTCTGGGAGAAAGCTGAAACCAGTGAACTAACTGCTTACTGTCATGTTGTCCTAGAGAAGAATCATCTCAAGGGTTGAAAAGGTCTTCGTATGTAAGTCTCCTCTAGCAGAGTGAAAGTTATAGAAGTCTAAGAACAGGGTAAATGTCATGGGCTGCTTATCTTGGTGACTTTGACCTTGGCTCCCCCCCTAAATGCTGAGCTAGTTATGACCTGGGCATGAAAGTTCAGATCAGGGTAGATCCAGAGAGAGAAACTTAATTTGTCAAGTCTCAAGGCATTGCTCCTCACCGTAATCAGGGGCCCTTTGATTTCTGCGAACAGATCATGGGATTCAGTCTGTCTACGCTATCATGGTGCGCAGTTAGGAATACGTTTGGCCGCAGTTAAGGGAATACCCAACCAAGAGTCCTTTATGTGATAAACAGAAAGGATGAATTTAGCTCATTAGTACAACCCCTTTTTTGCTTGAAGTCTGGCAGTGACAA
Organism: Ailuropoda melanoleuca; assembly: GCF_002007445.2. NCBI lineage: Eukaryota > Metazoa > Chordata > Mammalia > Carnivora > Ursidae > Ailuropoda > Ailuropoda melanoleuca. The sequence goes on from NC_048231.1 coordinate 4,196,570, forward strand.
TGTTAGGGTTGGGTTAGTCATTCAGTGACATGGGGCATCTCTTCCCCATGGGGTCTCAAGTTATTTGCCACAGTCCTCTCAACATCACACCTCGTGTGATGGCATCCAGAGCAGGAAGCATGAGGGCAGAGGCACAAGGGCCTTGTGGGCCACTGTCCTTTTAGCAAAGAGAGAAATCTTTCTAGACTTGAGTCACCTGCTCACTCTTAGCTGCAAAGGATGCTGGAAGAACATGTATCTGGCCAAGATAAGCAGGTTACCCTGGTTGGCTCCCACCAACCTTGACTCATCCCCTGGGGCATGGCACTCTGCGGTCTCTTTAGCATTGGGCTTGGAACTTGGCCTCTGTCTTCAATGAAGAGGAAAGATTGCTCCTGAGAAGGCACCCAGAGATATTTCAGAAACTTCTTGCAGTCAAAAGGCATTTTGGGAGAGAGAACCCAGAATACGTACTTTGTCTCTGCTAGCGTCAGGGCTGTGGAAAGTGTGTGGGGGGGACCAGAATAGGGACATCCCAGCCGTACCAGGGACCCTGCAGTCCATTTCTAGGGAAAGTGACAGCTACGCTCAGACCAGAAGGGTGAGTTAAAATAATGAGGCAAAGAGAATGAAGGTAAACGTGCCATCTAGGTGTAATGGTTAGTGAGAGCAAGAGGTGTGAAGACCACTCAGCACGCTTAAAGTATGGGGGTTGGGGAGGGGCATGGAGAGAACAACAGATGGGGCAGAGGTGACCTGGGCCCGGCTGGGAAGGGCCTCTGTAGGCTCTGTTAAGGGCCTTAGATTTTAGTCCTAAGAGCAAACGGAAGAAGTTTAAGTGGAGGAATGACATTTCAGATTCTATTTTTTAACTATAAAAAAAGCTAACTTTCTGCAATGGGTAATAGGAGCATCCTCCAATTATCCGTATCCTTTCTTTGAAAGGAACAGTTATTACTAATTTCATGTGCTGCCTTTCAGAGAGGTTTTTGCTCATGAAAGCATACACCCACAGCACAGACTCGCATCTATCTGTCTGTCTGTCTGTCTATCTATCTATCTATATTTTAAGACACGAATGGTAGCATACCTTGCCCACCGTTCTACACCTTACTTTTTAATGTAACAATGTATCTTGGAAATTGTGTCATATTTGTACATATCTAGCTGCCTCATTTTTAAAAACAGGTGCAAAGTATTCTATTTTAAGACCATGGCATTATTTATTTAGCTTGTTCCTGTTGTTACGTATTTAGGTTGTACCTAGTCTTTTATTCCCATCAGTGTTGCATTGAGTCCCCTTGCACTTTTATTTTTACATATCGTTCTATTATTTCTATCTGACACACAACTAGAAGTGGTATCGCTTGGCCAGTGGTGTGTGCTTGAGAATTGTGACTGACTCCAATCAGCCTTCTTCCCCACAGCAGTAAAAGATGGCTAACATTTTATCGCCCTATATACCAGGCACTGTTCTAAGTGTCTATGAGCATTGTCTCCCTAAATCCTTCGAGTAGCCGTGTGAAGTTAGCACTAGCATTTTCCAGTTAAGGAGACTGAGGCCCAAAGAAATTTAACTTCCAAGAGTCAGAGGTTTGGACCCCAGGCAGTCTGACTGCAGAGCCCAGGCTCTTCTCTCGTGCTCGCCATATTTCTAAATTCACATTTCCAAGCCATATGTGAGGCCTCTTTCCCCCATCATGCCATGCAATCTATCATGTTGATGATCAGAGAGATTTAAAAAATGGTTTCTTCAGAGTTCTTATTGGCATTCCTCTGACTGTATGAGGCTGAGCGTTCACAGATGTTCCCAGAAGGCTGGGAGCTGGGAGGTGTGAGAATGTACTAGAGGCATGCACTCCCATGCTGTGTGAGCATGTTGGAAGGAGCTGGGACGTCAGCTAACAGCTTCGTAGGTCCCGGTTGTCCCTGCACTCCTTCCTCCTTCGCCTCCTAGTCTGGACTCCGGGGGCCACACCCTCCTCACCTCATGGTCTGTGGTTCAGTCCAACAGCCCTGGAGCCCACGCGGCCCCTGCTGCCTTGCCTGGTTCCGGGCTGCCTCTGCGGTCCAGGGCTCCTTTGGAGCTCCACTTGTGCTCATCCTCCCCACTTCCTGGAGAACCCTTGAAATTCTATTTCCTGTCCTTGTTCTGCCTGCAAAAACCCCTCCCTCACCCTCACCTCTCTCATCCAGCTGTTACCTCAGAGGGCTTGCAGTGACAGTCGGGCTTGAAAACACCCTTGTCAAGAAGGACGGTACCACGGGTTGGTACCAGTTGTCTGCCTGCGTTTCAAGCTTGAGCCTTGGGCCCATACCATGAATCAAGACAGCCAGACAGGGTTACCCTCAGATCATCTGTCTGGGGCCTGAGCCAAAGAATAGATGGTTTTCTGTGACATTAAGTTAGATAATTTTTACTGGCTGATAACCTTTGAATCAGACAGTTGACAGGCAATTAGTGAACTTAGTCTGGTTGTGCAGTGGCTGTTGTTTCCAGGCACTCTAATGAACAAATAAGGAAGTGTCTCACATTGAACACCAGAGGACTTGTACCTGCACGAGGAAATCCCCATGATTCTGTAGAACAGTCTGAGGTCTCAACACAATTAGATTGTGTTTTGGTTAGATAATTTTTACTGGCTGATAACCTTTGAATCAGACAGTTGACAGGCAATTAGTGAACTTAGTCTGGTTGGGCAGTGGCTGTTGTTTCCAGGCACTCTAATGAACAAATAAGGAAGTGTCTCACACTGAACACCAGAGGACTTGTACCTGCACGAGGAAATCCCCATGATTCTATAGAACAGTCTGAGGTCTCAACAAAATTAGATTGTGTTTTGGTAGAGTAGAACAAGAAATGAACCTGGAACAGATTGAGAGCCCAATGACAATAGCATAAACAGTGCAGAATTTTCTAGAAAAATATATTATACAATAAAACAAATTATTGGTGGCCATACAGAATGTCCACAGCGTTCCCCAGGTGTTAAGCACTGGCAGTCTTTTCCCTAGTGGTAGTTTCATGTTTGGCCACAAGGTGGCAGTCGTTACTGCAAGGTGATTTTATTTTTCCACCAGAGATAGGACCTGATGTTGGGAGTTAGAATTTGTGTTTTGCAGTAGATGTCTCCAAAGCAAAGGGTAAATGGAATGTTCCCCTGTCCTAAGTCTAGATGGTAAAGTAGAGGGAACCAACCTAAAGAATCAAGTGGATGTTTCTCCTGCTGAGCTAGAGATACGCAGTTTTTGTTTTGCTATAGTTTACACCTTCTCTCCAGTTTGCAAGGTCTCAGACTCCATAATATGCACTGCATTTATTTGCCAGACATCTGTCCATCTGTCAGAAATCCCCAGTGACTATCCCCATTTGCTGTTGAAAAACTAACTATACAGAACAGAAAATGTTAGTTGCTAATTACAGCAGATACATTACGTTGGAGCTACTCAGTTTGGCGGCCACGGCCTCTAAAATGAGCCGCTAATCCGTGTGTTATGCTGAACTGTTAAGGCCAGCATTTAGAAGTGAGCCGAGGTGAGGTATTAGGGTCACACCCAGCTCTCTGCAAAGTATCATCTCATTATAAAAACCCTTAGAGAATGGTTATTCCTCTTACATCCAGCCCTGTGGAATGAGTGTCTCTGGGGCCCAGAGACAGGCAGTGGGTAACTTGCAGAGGGTCGCCTGGACTGTAAGTAGGGGAGACAAGGTTCATCTCTGGGTCAGGCTGACTCCGGAGCCGGCTCTGTGCCCTGACCCGTCAGTGCCCATGTCACTGATTCATCATCTGCTTCAGCACCTCCTGTCTGCCTCGGCTCCCCTCCAACCTGCTGCTATGGAAGCAGCATTGCCCTTGGACGTGGAAGACCCGAGTTCTTCCAGCTTTGTTTTTCTTGGAGTGGCTCGACCCCACCTTAAAAATTCTTTTGAGCTTTAAAGTTCTGATGGTTAACATGAAAGCAGGAGCATAGTGAGGACCAAAGGAGAGAGTGCAGAAATGCTTTGTGCACGTGCAGCACTATTCGCAAGTAAGACTCACTGCCTCCTCTTTACACCAAAGAAAAATGTCCTGGGGCTTCCCAGCACAGACCCCGCATGGAGGGTAGGGCAAATACCCCAAAAGTAGGAATTTTGGAGCCACTCTCGTTCTTGGCAAACACAAAAAAATAAATTTCGAATTAGTAGATAATTTATCAAGCTTGCAATTATGAGCTCAGAAATTATTGCCTCCAATTCTTTCATGATAATGCATTTACTTGCAAATATGTAATTAAATTGCCATCCTCAAACCTTTGCCGTAGTGAAATGATCAGGTGTCAGACACTGTCCTAAGCATCTAACGTGTATTATTTACTCCTTGCACTTCTTATAACAGCCCTATGGGACAGGTGCAATTATTATCGTCATTTTGCCAAGTGATAAAGTACCAGGGAGTTAAGTCACTTGCTTAAAATCTGATATAGTAAATGGTGGAACTAGAAAGTTAGAGCCCGGGAAATAATGCAGAATTTATGATGATTAGTGGTGTGTATCCATATCAGGTTCTGTCCGAGATGGTGAACTGGCAAACCTAGCTCCTCCAAAAAGGGCCTGTGGGGAAATTACACCAAATAACTGCCAGGGACGGCTCAAAGGTAGTGACATGATGGATGTTTTTTCTTCTTTGTTCTATTTGCTGATTTTGGTCTTGGGACTCTATTTCTTTAACAATGGGGGTGGGGAGGGGTGAGGCATTACTAAGCCAGGGTGGAGGAGGGGGGGGTCCCTGTTGGGGTGCAGGCTAGTGAACACTGCCTTCCCCACTTTTCCAGGTTAAATTCGCCTCACACCCCTTTCCTCTTCAGCAGTGGCTCTTGTGGCAGCCGCTGAGCCTCCTGGCATTTGCAGCCTGAATCCAGGCCTCCCTCACCCCTGCCCCCAGCTCCCGGGGCTGTCCACTGGCTCTCCTCCTGGAGCCTCAGCTGAGTGTGGAGGGAGGGAAGAACAAAGAGGGGGCAGTAGCAGGAGGAGGAGTGGCAAAGTAAATACTGGTCAGATGCCTTAGTCTTTGTTCAGAGACCCAGTTTATTGAAGGAAAATTTCCATTTGGAAGACATAAGATGCTCTGTGCCTGGTGCCCAGGAGCTGCCTGTCATCCACAGGACCTGGGCCCAGGTCAGAGACACAAGTCATGTGGAGCCTTTCTTTTTTGGGAACGCTGCTGTTTGTGTTTGCAATCTGTTGTGTTCAGGTGGGCCACAGAATGCACGCTCCTTTCCTCGACAGGGACAGAAGGCCAGCGCTCTGGATCGCTACCCCCACCCATCCTCTACCTGTCCGGCTTTCCTCAGGACACCTTGCTGCCGGGGGTGGGGGTGTCGTCGGGGTGTCCGCCTGCAAGTCTTGGCCACGAACGCAGTGCACCTCAGTTCTCACAGGGACACAGCTTTCCAGAAGAAACCGCTCCTCAAATATTGGTCAACAAAGCAGAAATCCTACTTCCCAAGGTTAAGGTGTCCAGTAATCTTGCATACTAAACGCTGTCCACTTACACAACTGCTAACCGTGATTTCAGTATATTTGAGTTGTACTTAAAGCATGTTCTGAAAATCACCTGGGAACATGAGTATGCAGGGATATTACTCTCTCTATATTTTCTCCGTTGCTGTTATGGGAAATATTACCAAAGGAGTGTGTGTGTGTGTGTGTGTGTGTGTGAGTGTATGTGAGAGACAGATGAGATAACAAGTCATGTGGCTCTGGAATGAATCTTTCAGAATTTTATCAGGCAGGCGACTACACTGCCACCTCAGTCTCAGAACTCTGAGTTCTACTTCTGGCTTAACTCATAGCCCCTTTGTTTTTAGGAAGGTCTTGCATTTGATTTTTTTCCATATAAGTTCCTCCACCTGGATCTGTGTTTTTCTCTCATGGACCTGTGGGTCCAGAGAGTGACCCTGCAGTTAGCTTCATGCACGTGGTGGGTGGGAGGCTGCAGCCTGCCCCCACAGCCCTGCCCACTCCCCCCACCTGCAGCCCT
>NC_048231.1:4202703-4301193 GCF_002007445.2 Ailuropoda melanoleuca
CCCCCCAGCCCCCTGCCAGCACCCTCCCCCAGCCCCACCGGCCCCCCTGCAGCCCCACGCAGCCCTGACCCATTCCAGTCCCTCCAGCTCTCTTCCCCTTCCTGAGTGTTGAGTGGATACTTGGCAGCGGTCACCAGCCTGTTTGTGTGTGGAGCTCCTGCCAGAGACTGGCCTAGAGGACGAGAAGGCACACTCGGCCCCTGGACTGGCATTACCCGTGGTGCTCTGAGTTACAGTGACATTCGGAACTAGGGGAAGAAACCCTGTGACAGTGGTTAGGTGAGGAGAGGGGAAAGTGCAGCCAAAAAAGCTAGAAAGAACAAGGGTCTGAAGAGGCCTCTGTTAATGCCTTCAGAGAGCTGGTGGATTCTTAGGGCCCACGTGGTATCTGCCTGGTGGAAGGGATGAGTGAAGAGGAATGGCAGCTGCTGTTTGTTGAGACCTTAGCGTGTGTTCTAGGTGCTTATATTCGTTACTGGTGCCTATATGGCTGTGCGTGTTGGCATTGCATGAACATCTGTGCAATGACTTATCTCATTCAATACCCAAGACAATCCAGGATGACGTAGGTACTATTCTCCTCATTTTAAAGATCTGGAAACTGAGAGGTCCAAAGAGGTTAAATAACTTGTCCCAGATCACACAGCAAGCAAGAGTCAGACCATGGATTCTTCACCAGGTCATCTCGCTTAGTGATCTATGTGCCATTACCTTTAAAATACCTCATATAGAAATGTCTTCTCCCTGGAATATGTGCCGAGAATAGTATCATTAGGCAGGAATAAAGACAGTTTTTTACATTATCTAGTTTTGCAGCCTTTTATGAAACGCCGAAGGATATTTCCTCTTATCTGTTTAGAACTAGGTTTCCTCGTTTCCCTGAGCAATGCCTGCCACAAATACTATTTGGTCTGTTTATGGGTCATTTGTTATAGTTTGCCTTTGGCTTAGATCAAAATAGAAAATGAACCAGAACATGGTGTTTCCCAGTTGGGCATGTTCCCAACTTATTAATAGTGTTCCATCTGGTGACAAAATGCACATAGATCATCTCTAGGGTCTGGATTTCCTGGGGGGGGGCAGTCATTTGGGACCTTTGCATCTGTCCTCTAGGGCTTTCTGTGGCTAAGCAGAGCCATGTAAATGAATGGGAAATAGGAGAAGCTGGAGTTCCTGCTGTTCCTTTGGCTCTCCCTGATTGGGTAGGACTGCCCAGAGACGGAGATGTTTGAAAGAGTTGGAATGCTTTTCAATTTGAGGTTGTTCAGTTGTAACTGGCCTTGTTGTCACTGGCCATCGTCAACACTAATGATCTGGAGATCATGGAGACCTGCCACCTCCATGATGGGGCATGGACTGTGTGTCATTTCCCCAGATGTATCCAAGACTGGCCCTGGTCAGAATTGGCCCCATGCTTTCCGAGTGCTGTCAGAGCTTTCTGGTGGTAAGTGCTTTGTTAGGGTTTTCCCCGACTGTGATGGGAAGCTGCCAGACTCTAGACGCTCCGGCCTCAACAAGGCCCTGTGTTGGAGCATGGGGCTTGAAGTGCCCGGGCTGGCTCCTGGGAGGAGAAGGCAACAGGCCTTTTGCCAAACAGTTCAGTGAGAATCTATCAGTTCATGATCGCTCTGAATGCTGGCAAGAGAAACAGTCCTTTTCATCCTCAGTCTGGTTGGGAAGAGAGGATTAATACACACGGGATAGCAGGATATGGGAGATAGTGTGGCGTCAACACGGTCATTATGCCACGAGAGGAGAGGTAGTGGAAAATGAGCACTGAGCTCTGGAGGAAATCTTACCCGTGTGCCAGTCTTTCCTCAGACACGTAACCAGAATGGTTACAGAGCTAACCCACTAGCATCTGAGCTTTAAGCAACACCAAGCGGCAACCTCCAGGTGTTTCCCTGGGCAGGTGGGCTGACTCCTGCCAGGGCTGGCTGGCACGTGCAGGCCGGGGCCTCAAGCTCCACCTGTGAGTGGCGGCAGGGGGTCCACCCCACCCTGACCACAGAGTGGTGCAGTGTGAAACCCGACTGCTCTGGGTGGAAACCATCGACGGTAATATATTCTAGGTTTGAAGCCCTTGAGTTCTCTGTCATTACTTCATTGCTGGTAAGTGCCCAGCTGCGTCCATCTTTTCTAAGCCCAGGAACTACCTACCCAGGGCCTCTCGTGACTGATCAGCCTCACCTGCCAGTGTGATCTCAGCCCACCCGGCAGTCTGCAGAGTCACTGCCGGAAGGTGAGGTGAGGACGTGTTTACTCATTCAGCACGTGTGCACCGAGTGTCCTCGAGGTTCGAGGCTCTGCTAGAAACCCCACGGGGGGTGCACAGCAGGGAACAAACCCAGGCAGGGACACCTCGTGGAGCTGCTGTTCTCCTGCAGCATCCATGGGCCTGACCCAGCCGTTTGTGACACCCAGTCGGGGGCGTCCCCTCAGTGTGTGGGTCACAGAAGCAGTTCTGGGATTTCCATACAGGATAGGCTCAGAGCAGCCGTGGGCTTCGAAGACAGTCTAGCGGACTTGTCTTTTTTGAGTCTAGTTGGCACACCCCTAGCTCCATTAGTATCAGGTGTACAACATAGCGGTCCAACAAGTTTCTGCATTATACTCTGCTCACTGCAAGTGCTACTGCGGGTGTCAGGGGAAGGACATTGGTTCAGCCACTGTGGAAAACAGCATGGACGTTCCTCCGAACGTTCCACATAGGAATGCCATATGATCCAGTAAGTCCATGATGGGACATTTACCCAAAGAAAACGAAGACACGAATTTGAAAGGACATGTGCGCCCCCATGTTGATGACAGCATTCTTTACAGACAGGGCACTTGTCTTGAAGTTGCATTTGCATTTGAAGCACACCCCTGTTTTTACTTGGGCGCAGTGAGTGGAGGACCTGGTGAGGATTACTGGGGGGAGGGGTGGCTTAACCTCTCAGCACTGCCTCTGTGTGGCCCTGGGTCCTGTAGCACTACTGGGCTTGGGGGCCCAAAGCAGGAGGCACGATAGGAAGGGCTGCAGCCCAGCCTGCTTCCTTGCTCCCCTCTGCCTTGGTGCGATCATCCTCATCCCGCTGGGTAAACTGGTCTCTCCAAGGACAGCTCCCCCACGTTAACCCCATGCTTTCAAGACTGACTCTGCTCAAGGGCAGGGGCCTTCTGTGGTCAGCTGATACCTTGCCGGTCTCACCAGCAGACCCTCCCCTCTCTGCTGGAGGACTTTGGCATGCTCTTGTCTTCCCTTCGGGCCACCCAGGGAGTTCCTGTTTCCTTTCTGTGTGAGGCATCCAACTTGTAGTTTATTTGTCCTGCGCAAGAGCCTGCTGTGTATCTCACTCCAGCTCACTCCTGCCCACTCCTTTAGGATGGCCTGTAATGATTTACTGCTTAGCTGTTATGAAGGGAGCCTTGGAACTTTTCCCAGAGTCTCTTAATTCCATTCTCATGGTGTATGAGATTTCAACATTAAAATGATGTAACATATAATTCCCAACCAAAATAAAGGAGGAAAGTCGGTCCAGCAAAATTCCTCCCCTCTTCTGGATACATGTTGTTCCCTTCCTGAGCCGTGGACCATGGAAGCTCCTTCATCTGCTTCCTTGTGCTTCCTGTCACCCCCTCACTCCCAGGGAGCCCTGAGCTGTGATCAGCTTGTGAAGTGGGGACTGGCCCGTGTCCACAACATGCCCAGACCACCAAGGTCTGTCGACTAGTGGGTGAAAGGGAGTTCAAGGTGTGTCCGATGTCACCAACAGGTCAGGGACAGATATGGCAGAGCTGACCTAGAGATGGGCCAAAGCTTCTCGTCCGGAAGCCTGTGGAATTGAGGGACTGCTCCTTAACTCCATCTGTCCCTTTGTACTTGGGCTTCAGAACAGATCTGAAAGCAGGAAGCTCCCTTCCACCTGCCTCAGAACTTTATCCCCACTACTTTGACCTTTACCAACAGGTCACATAGTTTGAACAACTAAATGCCTGCTGCATTTTCAACCTTTCCAGTAAAAAAATTCACTTATTTGCATAATGTCATTTGCCCGCTGCTAACACTTGGGGCAGAGTAATCCTTTCTACTGGGGGGCTGTCCTATGCACTGTCCCTTCAGCGGTATCCCTGACTGTCCGTGTGAGTAGCGCCTCCCTCGCTGTAACAACCAAAGTGTCTCTGGACATTACCACTGTCCCCCGGGGGGAGGAGGCTCTGCTTGGTTGAAAACCACTGCCTTGTACAAATGTCAGGTGGTCTGTTCCAGATCTAAGAAGTTAAGTGGACTAGAGGATCGCTTGACTTTTTACAGGAGCCAAAGCAAAGTGTGTCAAATCTTCCTTGTAAGATTAAATATTACTATTTTTCTTTTTTTTCCCGGAGTTTGTAGACCAGCAAAGTTCCTGTTTGGGGGTTTGTACCGGTTATCAGAGGCTGCCCTGTGGGATTTGCTCAGGCTAGGGCCCCGGGCTGGGAAGAGGCCATGGAAGCACACGGGGTCTGTTGGGCGGGAGCCAGGGTTCGCGCACGGCCCGCAGTCTCAACGGCAAAGCCTGCTGCGATAAGACAGACGTATCGGAGCCTGGGGGCGGCTGGGGAGCCCAAGATGAGCTCAGTGAGCATATATCTATAAGGGGTTATGTTTAAAAGCAAGAGGTTGAAATAGCACAGCTTCTCTTGTTGTGGCATTTAATGATTATGCTTCTCTCCTACCATCAAGGTGAGGAATCAGTCACTTTTTATGAAAATTGTCTCCACCCAGAGAGAGGTACCAGCCTGTGAGTCAGATTCCCATCCCATGTGTGATGCATCTGACTGGATTTTACAAACAGAGATAATCAAAGCTTTAAGAAACATTTCTCAACCAGCCTAGAAAAATGTGCTAGCAGCAATATGAGTGTGCTTTGGGGAAAGCGCGCTTGCTATTTTCTTTTATTGTTTTCCATACATGGGAATGCTCCTTCAGCTTAAAGTCACAGGTACCCTAGACGCAGTCTTCAGAGCTAGTACTCTCTAAATATTGGAAGTAGACCCTAGCCACTGGACGTGTTGGCTGGGTCTCTGTTGAATGGTAATATTATATATAGCTTGCATTTTGAATTCAATTCAGTAAATGTTTCCTTAGCACACACTGTGTGCCAGGGACTGAAGACATATGGAAGAACAAAATGTGGACCTGCCCTCTGGTTGCTTTCAATCAGGGATCATCTTTAATACACACACCTATAACCGTGTGTATTAATACACACACCTATAACCGTGTGTAGAAGAGAGTCATCGCTTGGCCCTTGCAGAGGTTGAAAGGGCTCTGAGACAAGATGGGCTGTCTGAGCTGTGTTCTAAGGACGAATATGAGCCCTACAGTCATGGGCCGGGAGTGAGGGGAGGACAGAAAATGGGCCTCCCGGACAGAAGTAATAGCAGTGCAAAGGCACAGAGGATTAAAATATGTGATGTGCCCAGGACACCCCAAATAACTTGATGCAGCAAGATTATAGGAGAGGAAATGTGGGGAGCGAAGAAGCAAAGTCCTAATGGGTCTGACATCTTTGCTTAGGAGCTCAGCCTCCATCATGGAGGTGAAGAGAGCTGGCAAGGGTTTTAAGTCCGAGAGCAACATCAGATGTGCATTTTAGGAGGTGCTCTCTGGAGGCCATATGCAGGAGAAGGAGACCAGGGGGTTGCAGACCTGGTTAGGATACTGAAACAGTGGCCTGTCAGACCTGCCAGCTCCAAGGGAGCAGGGAGTGGAGTCAAGGAAACACTAAGGTGGTGGAATCGCTAAGACTTGTTAGGGTAAGAGAGTGGGAGGAGGGGCCAGAGCTCTGGCCAGTTGGGAGCCTGGGGGAATCGAATATGATGAATTCACTCAGCAGGAAACCCAGTGGTAAGATGTTTGTTGCTCAGAAACATGACTCAGGTGGGAAATTGGATCTGGTGTCCTTGGCGTCTTCTGGGTATAGTAGAAAGTGTAATTTAAAATGTTTCAGTAGGTGTTCATAGATGGAGAGCAGAGGACAGCTGAGAAGGGAATTCTAAGCAAGAGTGGAGGCGGGTGGCAGAAAGTCAGAAGAATAGAAGGAAGTGGTTTCATAGGCAGAGGAACCAAGTGCCCAGATGAAGTCAGTTCACCAAAGGACTGGAAGCTGTAATTGGATCTGGGATGAGATTGTTGGTTCTGCTGTCTTAGTCTCTGCTCTCCTTCTCAGGGTTTACAGGGCCCCTCAGAACTCCACATAGCCAACAGAAGCTTCCCTACAAGGTTAACACAATATCCTATCCCCGGGCTAAGCCTTTTAATCCATTTGTAATCACTTGGCCCTCGTCTTATTAGACCACGCCTGTTTTACTTTGGTCCCCCTGCCTGTGTAGGAAGGTGTGAATCTTTCTTCCTGCATGGATGGTGGAGATCAGTGTTTGGCCCACAGTGCAGAAAGGTTGGAAAGGGACTGAGGGAGCAGGGGATGTCGTTGGCTTGAACGCATCTCATTCCCCAGCTAAAGGGCCAGAGAGGAACATACTGTGGTGGCGCTGGAGGAACCAAACTCAAAATAGCCCATGGAATGAATTCCAAATGGAAATTCAGCAGGTGCTACAAGCCCATAGAGCAGAGGAAGGAATAGGTTCTTGGCCAGCAGGTTCCCAGGAGTCCGCTCAAGGCAGACAGAGAATATTCTTGACCAGATTTGCTACTTCTCTAACTGGGCAGATTGTTTATTTAGACAACTATAACCCAGAGTCTCCTCCTGGGAGACGGACATGTCTAATGCATCCACAGATCACAGGTAGAGATGAAATCTTGCCTTCTTGAAGAGAAGGTTTAGGAACTCCAGTCACAAAAAATAATCTAAATAAGTAAATGGCATTTTTACTTTTTATCCTCTAGCCCTGTGCAAACCAAGTCCATAAATATCTGTAATAGACCTTCTTCTATTTGGTGCTTAAATCGAAATCTTTACACAGAGAATTGTACCATGTGAAATAATGATTTAGAGGAATCCTATTGGGCATATTTTTAAGTGATTGAACCTTTTTAAAAAAGTGAATAATAACCTATCTTCCTTGTAAATGTAAGTTCAGAATTTAGACTTGTGTATTTAATTCAGAATTAAAACAGCATGCCCAGTTGGCAATAATCTGTTCCAGGTTTCCAGGCTAGGAAAAATTATCTTTATCATAGTGTAGTAAGTAGACTATTCATACCACATCCTCTCAGTTCCATTAACTTAATCAGAAGTCTGGCTAATTGTAGGACTCCATAGAAATGTCCCTGGGAATAGTATGCCACTGTTAAAAAATCACAGTTTAGTGACAGAGTACATCGGGAACTATTACGTAATAGAAGTGAAGAAAGAAGGATGGGTTTTTCATTTTCTCTTTTTAAAGAGTGGCAAGTATAAGTAGGACATAAGGGGTAAATAAATTCTAGTTCAAAACTTCCTTGTAAATTTCTTGTTTGCCCTGAAATCTCCAGTTCCTTGGATGCTGGAGGCCACAGCTAGTTTTGTTTCTCCTGGTATTTGGACTTCTTCCTCTGGGTGTCAAGATTATAGGGGATTCATTTTCATTTTATTTACCTTTCACTCGGTTTTCCATGTATTTACTTTATAACTACATTTGAACTATGCACATGCAATTACTTGTAAAAACAGAGAAAAACCAAAGCTTTATAAATAAAGGGAAATGAAGTGATGTGTCAAACAGATCTGCTTCTCTTCCTGAACTATCCCACCGTAAGGTACTTCACTTCTTGGCACTTGACTCACCTAAAATGGATGGATTGAACTAATCTTGGCAGTTCGTTCCAGCTTTTCTAATGTTCTAATTTAAATTGTATTAGAAAACAGAAAAGGCCTCCTGTAATGTTAGTTCCCCAGGTCCAGGCACTAAGCTTGGTGGTATTCGAGATACAGCGTTTAGATCCGGGCTCTGCCTTCAAAGATTTCACGTCCTTTGTAGAAAACAAGACCAAGTGCACAAAGGCAGCTCAGCCCAGTGAGACTGGGCAAGATGCGTGTGGCCCAGAGGTGGCTGTGCCAGGAAGGGGGGGACTTAAGCCCTGACATTGCTCCATCTCCAATCATATGTTGACTGCTTATTTACGCTTTAAGGATCTTCTGGCTCATATGCCTCACCGTGTGTTGAACTGCAAGTTAGATCGCCTCCCATAGCCTACTCTGCTACATATGTCAGTGAGCCTTGTCACGTTTCATTACAAGAGATGGCCAGTGCATCCCTTTTCCTGGGAAAACACTCGGTCTGTGGAAAGAGCTGTGGGTCCCACCAGCTTTGAAATGCACGTTCCTAAGGGCTTGTCCTATTGGAGACATATTTCACCTTCCCAGAGATGAGTCTCTGAGCTCAGAGAGGATGTATCATGCCCGTGGACTCGAGTGAGGGGTGGCTGAGTGATTGGATTAGCGGCTGCTGTCTTTTGGGCTACACAAAATGGTAAGTCAAAGAAAGAAAAAAATGAAGCCATTAGATTCCTTCTCCTTGTTTCTTCCTTGAGGCCTTTGTAATCATTCTTAATGTGGTTAAATTGAAGTTGTTTCCAGTTCAGGCATGGTGCAATCAGATTTCCTCATGAGGGTGCTTTTCCACTGTGACCTCTTTGACGTCAGTCACTGTTTCCTGTTGATCTGAACTCCCTATTCACCCCGTGGATGACTTCGTTGGAGAAAAACCATAAAGCAAGGGAGCACTTATGAGAAATTCAACACAATGCCGTCTGTTACCAGAGATTTCCTTCTCCTTGCCCACAGCCAGTCAGTGGTACTCTGTAGCTTTTGATAGAAGATTGATGTGTTATTCATTTAGAAATAATTCCAAAGCAATTCTTAGGACTTGGGGGAGTAAGTTTAGATGTGGCTTCTAGCTTAAACATCACCTTAAAGCCATCATTAAATTAGTCATTAACCTTAAATGTGGCTTCTCTTCCTTGAATTATTTCCAAAAGATAATCTGCATCCTCACCATAATACATCCTCAACTGAGATGTTTATTTGTTGATTACATGTAGGGACTAGGGATTCTTGCTTTAAAGAGAAAAATCTTCTTAATCTGTTGATTAGAGCAAATCAACTTTATGGAAGGGGAGAAGAGCTACTCCAAGAGGTCTCACTATAATATGTTAGCAGTCCTTTTGCTTTGCAGTAATAACAATTATGATTATAAAGCTCTTAAAATAGAGAATATTATCATCTGAAATTAGAAAATTAGAGTGCTTGCTGGAACCGAAACCCTTGGTTGACGTTTTGGTTATCAAATCCAGTTTTGTAACCCTTGCTTAGTCGTCACTTCCCAGAAAGAAAAGTCCTCCTTCATAGCTCAAGGCCATGACTGTGCCATATGAGGAAATGCTCTGCACCCTGCAACTGGCTTGGCATCCCCCTGACTCCTCGAACCCTCCAGATTCCTGTCTTGTACCCACAACTGTAGTTTCGGCTGCTGTTTCAGTCCTGCCTCCTTGTCAGCCTGAGAGCCCCTGAGCGAGGCCCCATCTCTGCATCAGCGGCAGACAGCTCACTGCCCAGGACACTGCAGCTCCCCTGAGGGTGGGGGCAGAGCCCTGGGAGCAGCCAGCCATGGTGGCCGAAGCCAGAGTGGAGGTGGCAGTGTCGGTGAGGATGATATTGGCTTAGGCTTCTGGAATCCTTGCTGTGTGCCTGGCGCTATTAGAAACTCTTAGCTTAAATAATGTAATCTTCACACACCTGTGAGTTCGGGCATCTTATTATCCCTGATTTGCAGATGGGCATTGAGTGAGAGAGAGAGAGAGAGAGAGAGAGAGAGAAGGGGAAAATAAATACAGCCCAGCAAGAGCTGCTTTTGCATCTCCAGTGTCCTGGCTTGAGAGGCCACGTACCCTCCCCACTGTGCTGGGCTTTGTCCTGGTGACACCAGGGACTTGGGCGCTAGACACACCCTAGAATAAACTTCAGGCCCTTTGCATGATGGACTAATAACAGTAGTTTGTGGAGACTCCTCTGGGCCTGGCTCTTATGGGGCACTTTGCTTCTGGTTTAGTCCTCACCTGATCACTGTAGCTATAGGTGTGTTATCCCAGATTTATAAGGAAACCTCCCGCCCCTTAAGAATTGGTGTGTGTTTCAGTTAAAATTCTCCTGGTAGCAAGTAACAGAAAGCAACTTAACCAAGGTCATGCAAAAAAGGGAGAAGTGAAAATAAAGCTCCAGAGATACAGGGCGGGGAGTCTCATGGAACCCGGGGCCCAGAATCGTCCAGCTCTCTTCAGGGATCTGAAACTGGAAAGGCAGGAGGAACCCAGGGAGGTTCTTTCTTGGCTCCCTTGTGCTCCCTCATCTCTTGTCTCTGCCTCACCATGTGTTTCTGCTCCATTTTTTCTCTCTTGTCTTTCTGTCCATCCATCCATCCATCCCTCCATCCCTCCAGCCATGCTTTCAGTACTCTGTTTTACCAAGACATTTTACATGGTCTTACCACAAAGATAGCCTCAGCTTCCTAATTCACATTTCCTCACTTCCTGTGCCCTGCACAGCCTAAAATAAAACCTCTCCATCTCGGTTCCAATTTTCTGGGAAAGAGACTGGGAAGGGAGCAGCCAGCATGGTCCCAACTAACTGTTTGCAGGATGTCCAGCATTTCCCCATGTGACCAAGCCAGGGCAGTTCTCTGAGAAAGGGATTTGTGAGCTGACCAGACACCTCCAAAGGCGCCCACCACAGTGACCCTGAAGGACCTACCCCTCCCCCACCCCATTCCTCTGCACTCACCCTCCGGAGGTGACGTCACCTTGTCGCAGTTACCAACTTGGTATGTCACGACTCAAGTGTTTTGTCTTAAACTTTTCTTTGTGCAATTGCTCATCAGCTTTAATTCTTAAAGAACAATCTTTATGAGGGGCTTTAGGGAATGCACACTGCTTGTACTGAGAGACACTATCAGTTCAGGGGATATTTTTATCCCCTTTGACCTGGAGAAGTAGCAGCCTTGAGCTGATAGCCAGGACAGACTTGGCCCAGGCCGGAGTGGTTCCTGCAGGCAGGCAGGCGATGACAGGAATTCTATTATTAACTAGGCATCAGCTCCTTGGCCTGCTGTAATCCACACAGAGGCGTGGGACAAAGGGATTTCTGAGTTGCTTTTATTCCCCCAGGTGTCCCTCACTTGTATGAATGACTTGCATTTGTGGTTCGTTGAATGGGGGGCAAAGGTGGAGCAAGGGACAGACAAAGGGCTGGGCCTCTTGGCTTTAGAACTGAGATTAAACCAGTCTCGGGGACCTTAGGTTTCTTACCATGCAGGTCAGGGCAAAATGCACCTTACAGGAGCCAGAGGCCTCTGGGAAAGCTTGCAGGTATCCAGACTGTTTCTAGAAAACCAGACTTCAGAAAAGCTGGGAAGGCTATCTACACAGGCTTAACACAGAAACCCTTGTCTTTGTAGTCTCTGCCTCAGGTGGGATCTGGAACCTCCTCCCTGCCCCAGAAGTGACTCCGTGGCAACCTTAATCCCTTATGCAATGCCTCTCTCAACTCAGGGGTCCCAACAGATGCTCCCGCTACTTGCTTCACAGTTGAGTTTGTGAAGCATAACTTAGTGTTTGTCGGGTAGTCAGGGAGATGTGTTCTTAAGCAGCACAGACTGGGAGTGGGGTTGTAGGTAGGAGGTTGTCTTCTGCCTCCTGTCAGAACTTCGAAGACGTGCCTCCGCTTTATAAGGGGCACTCGTGAAATAGGAAAGATTTCCTTCAGGCTGCTGGAAGTCATTCCAGGGCAGCAACATCCAGCGGACTGATTTGTTTTTGTAGCTGAGGTTGTTTTAGTGTGTGCAGACTGTCCCACCCTCCCTGGAGCCTTTTTCAAGCCAAGGACTACAGCTGCCACCTGTTTTAGCCCAGACATTGGGCCTGTCATGATGATAGAGACCAAAAGTGAGAGACCACCTGGATTAACAGGTGTAGGGGGCCTGAAGATGAGGTGAAAGGAAGCACCCACCCTAACTAGCATTTTGCTTTTTCTATCAACACTCGGTTATGAAAGTAGCAGTGTCACAGGGAGGCCCCACCCTCAGCCGCTCCAGCACTTAGGGACTGACTCCCTTTGCAGCCATCATACCCTGCCTCACATCTGACAGTTCAGCGGTTCAGAGACCTTGGTTCCTCCCCCACCCAGCCTGACTCCTGCTTCCTCAGCCTTCAGGGCTGGGGAGTTAGCGCCTCTTAGAAGCTTTCTCCACACCCCACCCCAGCCTCCAGGCTGCTCGGCTGCCCCTGCTCCGTTCCCATGATGACCTCTTTGTGCCTCCACTGCTCTTAGCACACCAGGGTGACGTTCTCCGTTTCTCTGAATGTCCTGAGAGCAGGTGTGGGATTGCATTCATTTACGGTCCTTGCTCTCTACCCAGGACCTGGTATCGTGTGTGCTCAGTAAACATTCTTTCTTGTTGAGAACCTTCAAGGAAGCATAACAGATCTCTGAAAGCCTCACTAGGTACTGGAAAGCCTGCATACTAGAACTCGGACCCTTTACTCCGTGGAGCCCGGGGACCCAAACCAGAGGCCACTGCCTTTCATTTTGGATGTTACTCACAAGCCTGATGGCCTGGTTACCTCAGGCCTCAGAAAGGCCACGAATAGGGTGAAGAAAGGGGCATGTAAAGAGAGGGTCTCCTCTCAGGAAAAACATCTGGCAAGCTGACGAACATGTTTTTTTTTTTTTTTCAACCTTGTGATATTAATTTAGGTCTTTGATAGGATGGACCATGACTTTTTGTCAAATGGTCATGATATCTGGCTGGCTTGTCTCGACTTCCTGCTTGCTTGCTGCAAGAGTTTTATGTAGCCTGGGGGTTGAGAATTGTTCTAGGTGGTGCCAGACCNTATTAATTTAGGTCTTTGATAGGATGGACCATGACTTTTTGTCAAATGGTCATGATATCTGGCTGGCTTGTCTCGACTTCCTGCTTGCTTGCTGCAAGAGTTTTATGTAGCCTGGGGGTTGAGAATTGTTGTAGGTGGTGCCAGACCGGAGGTTTGAAATGAAATTCTGAATGAAAAGAGGCCCCTGTTTTCTCAGTTCTAAGGCTTATGACTTCACGACACATCACAGATAGCTGTGCCCCTCTGACCCTCCTGTGTTTTCTGAGAATGTGCCTCCTGCTTTGGGCTGAGAAACAGATGAGAGAGTGAGACAAGAAGGCAGTATTTCCTCCCCCAGATTTGGAATTCAGCCCCTGCTCTGGCTCTTCAGACTTGAGACATGAGAATGATTTGGAGGGAACTAGAAATGGATGAAATTGCCCTTACAATATCTTCATCTTTTTTGATGCCTACTGCCTTAGAAGGCCTTGCCCAGTACACTGACTTCCAGCAGCCTAAGGAATAGCCACTTACCTACTGACCCAGTTCCCGTAATCAGGTATTTCGAGCTCTTGGAATTCATGTGACTGCCAGTCCCAGCCATGAAGAAGGCGAACAGGCCGGTTAACAAATACGTGTAGTCTGACCGGCTTATTGAGGGGTGGCTAGGGTGGCTCTACCACCTGAGTCTTCATCGGGTCCCCATTGGGCACCCCGTCTAAACGAACACAGCATCGGCCTCACACCTGCCTGAGCAGATGCAGCTCTTAGGTCTCCGTCACATAGTCACCCTCCAACCCGCTCCACCACTGCCCTGCTCTTTCCACTTGAGTCCTTCCCATAGAGAAAAGAAAGAACACTCTTGCTCATCCGAGCGTGTCCCGNCCTCACACCTGCCTGAGCAGATGCAGCTCTTAGGTCTCCGTCACATAGTCACCCTCCAACCCGCTCCACCACTGCCCTGCTCTTTCCACTTGAGTCCTTCCCATAGAGAAAAGAAAGAACACCCTTGCTCATCAGAGCGTCCCTCCCAAGTCTCCGCTCCGCTCGTCAGTCACACTCAGATGAAGGCCCCTGGCTCCGTCCAATGGCTTCCTGTGTTGAGCTTCCAGTTGGCTTAGATTGGCCAACCAGAAGATTTGTTTTGTTATTGTTTGGTTTTTGTTTTCATGCGTGTGAATTTTGCTGTTCCATCTTTACCCTTACGTTCATACTTCTCATTAATGGAGGAGTTTCGCAGAGCCAGGGGATTTTTTTCCTTCGAATTAAGGTCTTACTTAAAATCAGGAATAGAGAGGTCATGAGTTCTGCTTTTGGGGGAAGGCCTGATGAAACCAGTGGTAACTTGGAATATGAGCTGGGTGGCTGTGGACATGTGGTAACACTGAGCAGAAGCAGGGAGCTTAAAACCACAAGGATAGATGCGTTCTGAGCACGCGTCCTTTGTGAACTGGCAAATACCAGTTTCCCTACTAAATGACCTCCCACCCTCCCTCTCCCAAAAGGATAATGGCTGGCCATACGGGGTGATCACGTAGGCCTTACCTTGTGTGTCCCTTGCTCAAAGGGACCTCCACAGACCCCCAAGCAGATGACCAGATGTCACTGCTTCCTTTACTTTTCCTTCACAGGGTTTACCAGAATTTGTATATTTACCAGGGTATATAACTCTTTTTTTTTTTTTTTAAGTAATGTGTGTCTCCCACACCAGACTATGTGGCTAGAGGTTGTACCTGTTTTATGCCCTTTCTACTCTCTGTTGGGTCCCTGGCACCTCATTCAGCACCTGGCTAGCCGTGGACTTCATAAATGTTAGCAGAGGGAGCCGGGAAATCCATTGCTCTTAGGGGTTCCTGAAACAAAGCACTTTATAGTGTCCTCCATCTTGGAGACATCACTTTTTCATGGAGACTTCACGTTTCTTTTATTAAAGTGTTAATAGGGGCGCCTGGGTGGCACAGCGGTTGAGCGTCTGCCTTCGGCTCAGGGCGTGATCCCAGCGTTATGGGATCGAGCCCCACATCAGGCTCCTCCGCTATGAGCCTGCTTTCTTCCTCTCCCACTCCCCCTGCTTGTGTTCCCTCTCTTGCTGGCTATCTCTATCTCTGTCAAATAAATAAATAAAATATTAAAAAAAAAAATAAAGTGTTAAAGCACTTTGTTCACACCACTTAGTACTTAGTGCACTGCATGGGGAATCTTAAGAGCCCATTTCTCTCTCTCTCATTTTTTTAAACTTTATTTATTTGAGAGAGAGCAAGAGTGCAAGAGAGAGAGAGAAGAGCTTGTGAATAGGGGGGAAGGGTAGAGAGTGTAGCAGATTCCCTGCTGAGCCGGGAGCCTGATGCGGGATTCGATCCAGGACACCAGGAACGTGACCTGAGCCGAAGGCAGACACTTACAGACTGAGTCACCCGGGAGCCCATAAGAGCCCATTTCATCTGCAGGGTTGAGAGCTCTTTCCAATTGGAGACAGCATTGCACTCGTCTGCACGTTTCTCCTCCTGACTTGGGAATTTTCTGTTGGGCTGAATGGAATTTCTAAAGCTGACGCCACTCTGAGACTGTCATTAGACCGCTGTTAGGCAGACTTGTCTACAACGTTTTCCTTTTTCTGCGCGTGTTCCCTGCCCAAAGGTGAGGAGCTGTTAGGTGTCCCTTGCTTTCTGTGCTTTACCCTGCATGTTCCAGAGGAAAGGCATGTGCCTTTCCATTTATGTTGCTCTCCTCTGCTTTCTAAAACCCCATGATTCAGCTAGGGATAGCGTCATCGTTCTCACTTTACTAATGGTGAACGTCCAAAAACAATTAAGCTTGAGGTTACACGGTGTTTAAGGTGCAGAGCTGCAATGAGAACTAGAGGCTTCTGAGGCTTTCCTGCTTTTTATTTAGAGCAGAGAGTAAAGCTGTGTGGACTCACTTAAAGGAGATCCAGGTGTTATTCCCTCACCCTACCCCCCAACCCAGGGATCTAATCCCACGGCCCTCATGCCTAGCACTGACCCCGCCAGAATGTTTCACCCAGAACTCCACTTGATGACCTCTTCTGCCCATGCCACAGCCCAGGGTAACCTGTTGACCGAACTCTAGGCTAACGGCTACACCACGCTGAGTCCTCTCTTGTGTTTCTATCCAGGATCGTCTGTTTTTTGTGATGGAGTTTGTGAATGGGGGCGACTTGATGTTTCACATTCAGAAGTCTCGTCGTTTTGATGAAGCACGAGCTCGTTTCTATGCAGCAGAAATCATTTCGGCGCTCATGTTCCTACACGAGAAAGGAATCATCTATCGGTGAGTTTTGGTCACTGGTAAACCCCTCCCCTAATTCATCCCCTGTTTGCCCTCCTGGCTTCATCCACCCTTCCATTCTTCCTGGTAATCAACTGAAATCTTTTTAGAATTAAATTCACAAAGGTCTGAGTGTCCATTAGAATAAATGAATAACATAGCGTTCCACGTTGCCTGCAAACCAGAATTGCCCCCGTGTAGTATTCATAAAGCCAGCTTGAGGGGCTCCATGGAGACGGTTCATGAGTTCATACAGCCAGACCCTACAAGCTGCTGACCAGTGTTGCTCTTTTTTCTGTTTTCATGTTGGAAGCGCTCCGTTCCATTTTAAGAATCCATCCCTACACCAAAGAGTGAGGTTATCTGTTGCCCTAAATTACCATGATAAGAATCTGGGTCAGTTGGGTTATAGCTCACCAGTCCAGGAGCTAAGAGGTAAACTGTTGGTGAGCAGTGTCCTGCTTAATAATATTTAGCATTTGTAGCCCCTCCTGAATATTATTTGATTCCATTTCATGGCACACAGTCTTTTGAGTATAATATATATTTGGGGCTTAAAATCGGGTCGTCATTGTTAGATCTCAGAATGTAAGGGATATGGATGGATGAAACTTTATTCAGACATAAGATTAGGTAAGGTGGGAAATGTAACAGTGAATGTTAGACAATGTTTATTCTTAACTTTTCATTTTTTCCCTGAGGTCAGTGTCTTGCTTTTAAATAACATTGTAACTTAGTCACCACACGAACTTTCTTTCTCTCGACATGCAATTGTTGCTTTCCTTTGAGAAAAAAATCATTTTTATTTTAGGAGCATGAATGTCAAATTAAAGAATTTCCTGATTGAAACTGGCAGTTTATTAACCTTGCTAATGCTGTTCCCTTTGTGGGCTCAGAACCGTACTGACATCACGATGAAAGTGTAAGAGAGCTTTAAGAATGGAATATTCTTAAATATCCTAGGAGTCAAAATAGGAAAAGAGGAGCGAGACTAGGAAAGAACACATCAGGGCTGGTCAACGATGCCAGAAAGAAGAGAGAAAGCAAAGAAGGTAAAACAGGCACGATAGAGAAACGTAAATTCTCAAAAGAGGAGCGAGACTAGGAAAGAACACATCAGGGCTGGTCAACGATGCCAGAAAGAAGAGAGAAAGCAAAGCAGGTAAAACAGGCACGATAGAGAAACGTAAATTCTCAGCACGGGGCCCTAAAGCCTCAACTAGATAGTAGCCCTTTGTCTCAGCCCGGGCTCTGAGACAGAGGCGGGGGTGCAGAGCTTTGAGCCAGGCTGGATACCAGCAGCGGGAGTCCTCTGCTTGGAAGTAACAGGAATCTCCACTCATCCTTTGGCCACGGAGCTGCCACAGGTGGCTTTAGATGGCCTGTGTGTTGAGCATTCTTGACCAGGCCGTCTCTTCCGGCAGCTCCAGCATGGAATCGTTCCTGCTGCAGCATCCTGCCCAATGCAGGATTGGTGGGGCTTGCTGACCCAGTGTCTGATGGTGGAGGGATCGGAGGTCTTTCTGGTGGTAGCAGCAGACTCTGGGCCATGAGCTCTGCTTTTGTTCTCTCCTCTCCGTGGCTTATCCATCCATCCATCCATCCATCCATCCATCCATCTATCTATCTCTGCTCTGTTTACCCCAGAGAGAGCCTTCTTCACATTTAATTTTTAAGAATTATGACTTCCCTATTTGATGGGGACTTCTGTTGTAAATCCAAATAATAATATTAACAATGGTAACAAGAGCTACATGGAACAATGTGACAGCTGGCTCTTTACCTGCATTTCTCACCGATCCTCCTAGCACTATTATTATACAACAGTAATCTCATTAGTGTCATTTAGATGAATAACTTAGTCTTAGAAAGACTTAATAACCATACTGTTAACTAGTGTAGAACCACAATTTTTTTCTAAAGATTTTATTCATTTATTTGACAGAGAGACAGATAGCCAGCGGGAGAGGGAACACAAGCAGGGGGAGTGGGAGAGGAAGAAGCAGGCTCCCAGCAGAGGAGCCTGATGTGGGGCTCAATCCCAGAACACCAAGATCACGTCCTAAGCCGAAGGCAGACGCTTAACGACTCAGCTACCCAGGTGCCCCAAACCACAATTCAACTTACGTCTTTAACCACTGGGCTACCGTGCCTCCTGAGGAGAGACTTGCAGACTTAGCGTACCACTAAAGAGGAGGCTTCTTATTCCCTTCTGGTGACAGGGCAACTTTAATTCGTGAAAAGGAGGCAGAGTGTGTGTCTTCATCCTTTTGGGCTGCTTTAACAAAACACCACGGACTGGGTGGCTTCTAAACAACAGAAATTTATTTCTCACAGGTCTGGAGGCTGGAAGTCTAAGATCAGGGCACCAGCAGATTTGGTGTCCGGTGAAGGCTAATCTTTTCTCTGTGTCCTTATATGGCAGAGGGTTTTGGGAACTCTCTGCAGCCTCTTTTATAAAGGCACTAACCTCATTCATGGGGGGTCCACCCTCATGACCTAAGCACCTCTTCAAGGCCCCACATTACTAATATCATCACCTTTGGAGGTTAGGATTTCTCCATATGAATTTGGGCCGGCCCGGGGGCAGGGAGGCAGGGAGGCAGGGATATAAACATTCAGACCATAGCAGTGGAGAAAAGCAATAAGGTCAAAACGCATTTTCTTGAATCGTTTGTTAGAGGCTTTGTTTGAGCACCACATTACAGACTTGCTTTCCTGTATAGGATGTGATCGCTTCTCATTCTACCCGTTTCATTGGTCTGGGAATAAGGAGGATGCACACCATAACCTGATGTCATTTCTGTGAAACTGTATCAGCCCACATCTTGAGAAATTTTGTTTAAACTTTTGGCGTCTGCAGTTCAAGTTTGAGAATTTATTTTAATTTACTTTTCAACTTGAATCCCATGTGCAGGCTCTAACTGATATGATTGACTTTGAAGGGGACACATTTAATTCGGATGGATTGAAAAGCTATTTTTATCCTGTGGATTAATTTCACAGGATAATTTAATTCCATTCAGGTTACTAGCCTGAGAGTAGAGTCTTAATGATAAGCCTTTGAAAACCAAGTCCTTGGAACTCACACACAGTAAAGGGCACAGGTGGATCGCCCAGGGTGTGAATTTGATCCAGAGAGCACAGAGAGAAGCTTGGGAGCGTCAGAAAGCCCGTTTATCAGACATGTCCTGGGATGGCCTATATCAGAGCCAAGATGATCTCGTGGATGATGCCTCTGACCTATCCAAATACAGGGATACTCATTTTATAGTGCTTTGCTTCATCGTACTTCACAGATACTGTGTTTTGTGTGTGTACACACACACACACACACACACAAACACACACACACAAATTGGAGGTTTGAGGCAACTCTTGTTGAGCAGGTCTACCAGTGCCATTTTTCCAACAGCATTTGCTCAATCTGTGTCTCCATGTCACATTTTGGTAATTCTAGGGATATTTCACACTTTTTCACTATCATTATATTTGTCATGGTGATCCGTGATCAGTGACCTTTGATGCTACTATTGTAATTGTTTTGGGGTGCCATGAATTGCACCCACATGAGACAGCAAATTTCATCCACAAATATGTGTATTCTGACTTCTCCGTTGACCAGCTTTTCCAACATCTCTCCTTCCTTGGCCCTCCCTATTCCCTGAAACACAATGATGTTGAGGTTACTCTAGTTAATAACCCTACTGTGGCCTCTAGGTGTTCAAGTAAAAAGAAGAGTCATGTGTCTCTTACTTTAAATCAAAAGCTAGACATGATTGAGCTTTGTGAGGAAGGCATGACGAAAGCCAAGATAGGGTGAAACTAGACCTCTCGCACCAGTTAGCCAACTTGTAAATGCAAAGGAAAAGTTCTTGAAGGAAACCAAAGTGCTAGTCCGGTGAACACATGAATGATAAGAATGCAGAACAGCCTTAATGTTGATATGGAGAAAGTTTGAGTGGTCTGGATAGACGACCAGACCAGCTACAACATTCTCTTAAGCCAAAGCCTAATCTAGAGCAAGGCCCTCACTCTCTTCAATTCAGTGAAGGCTGAGACAGTGAGGAAGCTGCAGAAGAAAAGTCTGAAGCTAGCAGAGGCTGGGTCATGAGGCTTAAGGAAAGAAGCCATCTCCATAAGCGTCAAAGTACAAGACGAAGCCCCAAATGCTGGTGTAGAAGCTACAGTGAGTTCTCCAGAAGATCTAGCTAAGATCGTTAATGAAGGAGGCTGCACTAAACACAGAGTTTCAGTGTAGGCAAATCAGCCTTATATGGGAAAAAGATATGCTCTAGGACTTTCCTAGCTAGAGAAGAGAGGTTCATGACTGGTTTCAAAGCTTCAAAAGACAGGCTGACTCTCTTGTTAGGGGCTAATGCAGCTGGTGACTTTAAGTTGAAACCAATGCTCATGGGCCATCCAAAAAATTCTCAGACCCTTAAGAATTGTGTTAAATCTACTCTGATTGTGCTCTCTAAATGGAACGAAAAAGCTTCTATGGCAGCACATCTGTTTACAACATGGTTTACTGAATATTTTAAACCTACTTTTGAGACTCGCTGCTCAGAGAAGATTCCCTTCAAAATATTACTGCTCTGACAATGCACCCGGTCACCCAGGGACTCTGATGGAGATGTACAATGAGATGAATGTTGTTTTCATTGACTGCAAACACAACATCCATTCTGCAGCCCATGGATCAAAGAATCATTTTGACTTCCAGTTCTTATTATTTAAGAAATACATTCCATAAAGGCTACAGCTGTCATGGATAGTGATTCCTCTGATGGATCTGGACAAAGTCAATTGAAAACCTTCTGGAAAGGATTCACCGTTCTAGATACAATTAAGAACATTCATGGGAATAGGTCAAAATATCAACATGAACAGGAGTTGGAAGAAGTTGACTCCAGCTGTCATGGATGATGACCTTGAGGCATCGAGACTTCGGTGGAGGAGGTCAGTGCAGATGTGTTGGAAACAGCAAAAGCACTGGAATTAAAAGTAGAGCCTGAAGATGGGACTAGTTGCTGTGATCTCGTGATCAAACTTGAATGGATGAGGAGCTGTTTCTTATGCATGGGCAAAGAAAGTGGTTTTTTGAGATGGAATCTACTCCTGGTGACGATGTTGTGAAAGATTGTTGAAAAGAGCACAAAAGATTTAGAATAGAACATAAGCTTAGCTGGTAAAGCAGGGGTGGGGTTTGAGAGGACTGTCTCCAATTTCGAAAGAAACTCTACTGTGGATAAAAATGCTATCAAATGGCATCACGTGCTCCAGAGAAATTGTTCATGAAAGAAGGAGTCAATCAATATGACAAACTTCATTGTTGTCTTAAAATTTTTACACCCAATCCAGCCTTCAGCAGCCACCATCCTGGTCAATCAACAGTCATCAACAAAGAGGCAAGACCTTCCACCAGCAAAAAGATTACAACTTGCTGAAAGCTCAGAAGCTGGTTAGCATTTTTTTTTTTAGCAATAAAGTATTTTAAAATTAAGATATGTACATTTTTTTAGACATAACGCTACTGCACAATTAATAGACTATAGTACAGTGTAAACATAACTTTTATGTGCACTGGGAAACCAAAAAATTTATTTACTCGTTTCAGACAGTTCAGTCTGGAATGGAGCCTGCGGTATCTCTGAGGTATGTCTGTAGAGGCGTGGTTGTTTGGGTTTTGCCAGGGGAGGTTTTTATTTTTCAGCAAGCTACAAAGGTGGTGCCATGGACAAGTGATTGTCCAATAGGACTTTAGAAGTACCTTAAACTCCTTGACTTTCTTCTCTCCCTTAGCCAACAGAGCCTGTGTGAGAGGAGAAAGGCCAGCTACATTTCTGTGCTTTTCTGCTTGACCCTGATTCTCAGATGTGTTCACTTGCATTTCATGGAGGAACAGAAGCCTGGTTCCCTGGAGATAGAGCAAGAGCCGGGTTTGTGCCTTTGCCTTTGGTTGGAAGGTCTGGGGCTGCCATGGCCCAGAGACCAAGAAGAAAGGGCTGGGAAGTAAGCAGTCAATGAGCCACTTTGCTAAGGGGAAAAAAAGACTATTCATTCCTTTGTCCTGGGCTTGTTGGCTGATTGGGAACTCAGATAGAGCTCATGAATAATTTACACAGCCATTGACTTTTTTCAGAGTCAAGTCCTACAGAAAAGTTAGAAGACAAAGGGGCATGCATCCCATTTACCTGCCCTCCAGCATTGCAGATCCCATTTTCTATCATGTTTCATAATCTATATTAAAGGGGAATTCAGCCATAGTTGACATTTCAACCCCAAACCACTAAAGCCAGCCAGCACATAGTGGATTTGCTGTTCTTAACAAAGCACAGAGTGTATCTTAAATATGTTTAGCGAGAAAGCCTTTATAGAAGAGCACAGTTTAAGTTTTCATTCCTCCTTACCATTTACACTTGAACACAGTGCATTTTAATACACACTTGGAACCCATGCATCTGATCGCTCTGTGCCCTGTGCACTTGTTGACACCCTGTGTGCATGGTAATCAGTGTTTACTCCTAAAGCCCCAAGTGCTTGCTATGGTAATTTGTTGTTCCATTGTCCAGATGTGGAACTAACCCACAGAGGATCCAGACCTGAAATATATTGTCTTTTACATGTATACCTAACATGGCACATGAACTTTTAAAGAAAATCACCTTTGAGTTCTCCTCAAGTTGAGAGAACAGTCTCTACCTCATTTGACTTTTTTTTTAAATTCAGAATTTGGGAAGATTGACAATCTCCCTCCAAGATAGGTCTGTTAACCTAGTCTCTGAAAACAGTTACTGGAGCTGTGTGGATATACCCATCTTTAATATCATCAGACTCTTGTTTCTCAGGGATAACATACCAGACCAATAGATGCCTTGCTGACTTCAGACACCTGTGTGATTTGAAATTAGCTCAGCCTAGTTTTATCTGGAGTGTCACCTCTGTGAGCATTGCTTCTGTGTCTATGAATTCACAGTTAATCTATTTTCCAACCAATTTGTGCATGGGTCAGTGATGACTATCGCACGCTTGAGTCATTGTTTTCTGATATCTGTGTTTCCCCTTCTTGGAAATTGTAACATCTGTTACAACATCTGTTAGATTCCCATCTCCTGGGAACTTCTCACTCCTAAGTAGTTCTTACCAGCAGAATTTCAGGGTCCCCAAATGTCTTCCATTTGAGTCTGGAATTTTGGACTCTTACTGTTACTTCACCTGTATTGGAATTCACTTCAATATTTATATTTATTGTACTCACTCTAGTGAGAAAAATCTTTTCAGATAAAGATGAAAGCCGAATTTAGGAGCTCTGTTTTCCCTTTGCCATTCGGTAACAACCTTCCTTCTGCTCCAAGAAATAGGTCTACTCTTTCTTGATCTGTTTGCTGCAAAGACAACTACAAATTGTCATTTGTCATTTTCATCATAGCCCTTGTTTCTTCAGGATGTGCTAGCCATGGGGTTCTCCATACGCTGGTAACTTTCATATCCGATTCTGCCTTTGAGCCCTTACCTGGGATGGTTACTAAAACTCCAAACTTTTTAAATCACATTCCTGCTTCTTAGCTTGTCATGGATTGCTCTGTCAGATGGTGGCCTCATTCAGTGCCTGCTCTTCCACTGTCACCAGAAAGTGACTTCAAGATCCTTTTTCAAAGATGTGAAGGAGAGCTCAGAGGATTTTCAGCTTATTAGAATAGCTGGACATTTCCCCCAATGAAACTTGGCCACTTTTCTCCTCCCTCACACAGTCTTTGGAGATATTTAGCAAGCGTTTATTGAGCATCAACTCTCTGCCGAGGATATGAGTACAATGATGAGTAAAACCAAGCTACTCCTTTGCGGAGGGTATGGTCGAGTAAGGGAGAAAGACAACAATCAAATGACCATACTAATAGAAAATCACAGTGGTGACCAGTGCCATGAAGAAGAGTGCATTGCAATGAGTGAGAACTTCTAATGCAGTGATTTAATCTGGTCAGAGAAAGACAGAAGAGTTTTCTAAGCAAGTGACTCTTGAGCTGAGGTGGCCACTGAAGAGGGATGGAAAGAGCATTTAAGATAGAAGGAATAGCAAATGCCGGTTCCCACTATCAGGAGGAAGCATGGGAAGTTCTGGAGCTCTAAAGGAGGCCAATGAATTTGAAGTCTAGGAGGCATATCCTCCCACAATAGAATTTTCATTATCCTGAGTGTTCATTGTCATCTGATGACTTCAAGATTTTGTTAGACACTCCTTATAAGTGTTTTATTTAAAAGTTAGGTAAGGCTGGTCATGCTGCCAATTGCTGGAGGAACTATCCATTCACAGTGAGTCCCTTATGTCCGGTTCTATGTGTTTATATTCAACAGTGGAATTATATAAATACTAGAGCCATATGAAGCCTCTGAGATTGCCTAGTGCCAGGTTCTTCTTTATAGATGAGGAAATTTGAAGTCTGAAGCAACCGAACAGTAAATTCCTTCTCAGAGTGGATGTTTTCTTAGGGTGGCTCACCTGTCATTTGTTTCCCATCTCAGGAAAAAAAAATACCACGAGAAGATTTTGTTTCAGTCTTTAACTTACTGCTGACATGAAGAGCTTATCAGGACGTTTGGAGGCAGAGGAAAATGCAGCTGAACTCAGAACATATTTACTGAGCTCCCACTTTTATTAGGAGATGTAAATACTAAATGAATAGATGTGGTATCTGCCCTTTGAGGCTCTTTCTGTGGATTGGGAGAGATGGCCCATAAATAATTAATGGCAGATGGGTTCTAGAATTGGAGTATGCCCGGCATATTATGAGAGCACAGAGAAGGGCCACTTACCCTAACATGGAGGTTAAGGCAAACTTTTGTAGGAGGTGATGAAAAATTAAAACTTGAATAGAAATAAGGAGGGTGTTTAGGTAGGGGGCAAGCTTGAGCAGAAGTTGAGAAGCATGAAAGCTCATGGTGAGTACGTGGGTGGAGTGGAAAACTACAAGAATTTTGGGACTTAAATTTTGAGCTCTGGTGGAAGATAAGTCTTGAGGGGTTGGCAGAAATGAAGCTATGAAAAAGTCTTAACATTCTTGAGATATTTGAATTCTGTATCACTTAGGATTGGGTGCCGTTGCCTGTAATAGGAAATGGAATATGATGGTGCCTTAAACCAGTTGGAAATGTATTTTTCTCTCCCATGAAAGCTCTGCCATGAAAGCTCCATGGAGTCATTTGGGACCGAGATTTCTATCTTTTCTGTTCAGCCATCTTCAAGGTCACCTCATGGCCTAATGTGTTTGCTAAAGCTTCCAGAGTCATCTCTGTTTTCGTTCCAGGCAGTAAAAAGTGCAAAGAGCACTTCTCCCAGCTGAGTTAGCTCCCTTTAAAGAGCCTGAAATTCCACACATTACTTACCAAGGAATGGGCCAGAACTTGGTCTCATGACCGCACCTAGCTTCAGTGATGGCTAGGAAATCATTATGTGGCCATGTCCCAGCTATAAATCAGGGTTTTCTTATTAAGGAAAAAGGGGCAGGATAGTTATTTGATAGGAAACTCCCAGTGTCGGATGCAAATTTCATGCCAGGGAATTTGGGTTTTATGTAGCAGGTGAAGAAGAGCCTCTGAAGAGTTTTCGGCAGCTTGCCTGACATGAGTGGACTGATATTTCCTATTTATTTGGGGGAGGGAGCATGCAGACATGGACATGTAGGTAGCAGGGGAAGGTTCAGTTTGTGACTGTTGCAGTGTTCCAGGTAAGAAGATAATGAGGACCCGAACCAAGACGGTGATGGTGGGGCTGAGGAGAAGGGCATAAGATGGAGAGGTGTGAGCAAGTACAACAGTCAGGCCTTAGTGACTGGGTGGGTCCAGGGGGTGAAGGAGAAACCTAGGGTCATTTGTGGTGTTTAGGTAGGCGGTTGAATGCCCAGCATATTATGAGAACACAGAGAAGGGCCACTTTCCCTAACATGGAGGTTTAGGCAAACTTGTAGGAGGTGATGAAAAGTTAAAACTAAGGCTACCATTATCTGGGAGAGATCATGAGCCCAGGAAGACATCTAGGCAGAAGAGGAAGATGACAAGATGTAGAAACATAATGTCAGGTACCTGAGACACATTCCTGTGGAGATGTGAAATGGGCTGGTGGATATGAGTCTGAAGCTCAGTGAAAAGGACGGGCTGAAACACATATTTAGAAATCATCAGGGCATAGCTATTAGTTCAGATCATGGAGACTAGATGACATCGCCCAACAAGAGTGTCTTAAATGGAATGGTGAGCCAAGGACAGAACCCTAGGAAACCAGACCCCATTAGAAATCTGCCTAAATTTGGCTCTGGGGCTTACAAAATTTTTTGATATATTGCATCATTTAGAGTAAGTGTTCCCCAAAGTACAATTCCATTTAAATTGCAATGCTGTAAGAGAATAGAAAAAGATCACTTATATATTCTTTCAACTGAAAGAATGCTGGGCTTGGTTTTCAGAAGTTCTGGGTGCTAGACCCAGCCCTGATTTCTGCTGGTCCTGGGGATGTGGGCAGGTTGCAGAATGCGTTGCCCATCTGTACACTGACATGGCTTCACTGCAGCGTTTCCATGGAGCTCAAATCAGATGAAAGTGAAAATGTGAAAGCTCTTTGAAACATGCCATGTCAATATAAGAGATTATTCCTTGTATACAGGCTATCAGATGATTTGGGTTTTCTTTGTAGCATGGGTTGAGTTGAAATTATCCCTAAGATGCTTCCTCAATAACAGGGAATTATTTACAGAAATTGGAGTTGTAGCTTGTAAATATCAACCCTCCGAAGACCAGTCTTTTTATAGTAAACTAAATTTGATAGTGTTTTCCTCTCAAACCAAATCATTTTCTTTCTATTTAAGCAATATTTTGAAATTGTGTGTAGTTAGTATACTTAAACCACGTACTTATCCTAAATCCTTAAGATAGTTTCCTTAAGAGGTCCTGGAGCATATGGGACAGATTGTAAAACCTGGAGACTCTGCTTATGGGGGGAGCAGTTGAATTCATTTGGGATTTGCCTTTTCCCGTATTGAAGCAAATTTTTGGTTTTTCATTTGAGGGGAGATTCAAGAACTTTTTTGGACCATTACTGGAGCCCATATCCTGGCAGCTTAGTCCCAGCAATGCAGTTTCTCAAGGGACTAAGATTAATGGCAGAAAGAAATTTCAGCCCTGAAACATTTTGTTTCTGTACTTCACTTTCTGTACTTATTAAATCAGAATACTGATCCTGGCATACCACATCTGCATTTGACCTTTCGCATCAACAAGGGCTGTGGTTATTTGGAACTAATGATAAATGTGTTAATTGATTCCACTCACTGTTGAAATCTGATCACCAGTTTTGTTCTTCTCCTCACCAAATTGTTCAAGCGGTCTACTGCTTTATTATAATTAAAGACAATCTTGGATTTATTTGCTAAGCAATAAAAATACAGTCACTTGGTCTTTAGGTATCAGATGAACATTTGTAAAAAGTGGTTCGGTTGTGCAGTTCAACAAGTGTTTATGAAATGCCTACTCAGTGCAAAGCTTTATGTCAGGTCCCCAGAGAGTAAAAGAAGACTAAGGAAAGGCCTTCCCTCAAGCTTGGGGTATTTATTCAATCCTTTAACACATATGTGTTAAGCACCTACCGTGTGCGAGGCACTGTGCTAAGCTCTGGAAACAAATCAGACAAAACCCCACATTTCAAGGAGCTTAAATTCTAGCACAGATAGTCAGTTAAAAAGTGAATATATTGAATGTCAGGGCAATAAATTCTATGGAGCAAAAGTTGTGTAAGGGGAAGATAAAGTTCAGGGAGAATAGGACATTTGAGGAGATGAGCAGAGACCTAAGGACATGAGGAAGCAAGCTCTGTGTTAATATCTGGGGGAAGAACTTTCCAGGCAGAAGGAATGGCAAGAACACAAAGCTGTTGGGAGGGGAGTGTGTTCTGCAGAGCCAAGGAATGGCAGAGAGAATAATGGCCTGCAGCAGGAGGGAGAGGACCCGAGTGCTCGCGCCTTGGTTCTGCAATACAGAATAACGGCCACATGTACTTAGCATTTCTCTCTAAGGATCAGTATCTCTGTAAGGAGTTTCTATGTAATGAATTTTAACCTCTTAGGACATCTCTCCAAGGCAAGTGGTAATATCCCTATTTTACATGTAAGGAAACTTGAGGCTCTGGGAAACAAAATAACTGTTCAAGGTCACACAGTATGTGATGGAACTCTACAATCCCACCTCAGTTTGGAATCCATGAAGGTGCTGAGTTCCTCAACCAACAGGCCTTTGCAGGTGCACAGAATGCTCTCTGCTCTCTCTGCCAGGCTAACTCCTTACCCCCTTAGCCACTAGCTAGCTTAGGTGCCTGTCCCATCTGCTCCTGCGGCATCCTGTAAGACCTGCCCCCTCACGCTTTTCCTGGCCTCTGCGTCTCTTCGTGTGGGCATCTTCATGAGGGCAGGGAATGTGCCTGGCTAACCCATTGTCTGTCTCCAGCACTACACTAATCCAAACCCATGATTTGCTCAGAATTCGAGGTAGTGTGTTTTCACAAATGAAAGCCTTCTGAGAATTTGCTCTACTCAAAAGAGGTTTGAGAATCCATACTGGTATTTTTCAACTGATCATTCTAATTTTTAAAGAATTTTAAAATTTGGGTTTTCATTTTGATTGATAATATAAATAATTCTTTCACCTGCTATAAGGACACAGTTCTTCCTTGCGATTATAATTCTCAAATGAAAGTGATTTCATAGGAAAAAACTTGGTCAGTGCTCCTTCGAATGTTCTTTAGAAAGGAACCATGCAGTACTCAAGTTTGAGAAACCATGGTGGTCTCTGTCATGATTCTTCACCCACGTGTCTGTACTTGCTGACTTAGAGGTTGTATGCTTTTTTGCTTAAGGTGACACTAATCCCTTTCAGAGTTACATTAGATCTGTCTGCTCTATTCAGAGGACTTCAGTGTTTATCAATTTCAATTTTTATGCCTTTCTACTAAAAGCAAAGGTAATAACTTTTCACGGTCACTTTATAAACGGGACATTGCTTTGTAAATTTCTTAAACCTACCATATGTTTACACATAATGACTGAGGTAGAAAGCCCGGTGATGTCACTTTTCTACAGTTATGTGTTAAGTTATTGAATAATACTCACCCTAAAGTTTAAGGGCTGTGTCTTCAAACTAGGCTGTACAAAACTATTCTTCTCATAAAAACATATACATATCGTCTTCATGGAGTATATATTCATTAATGAGAGCAATGATTTTCCCCTGCATTTAAAATTTTTTAAATAAAATTTATTCTTGCCCTTCTAATTATAAGAGTAACACATAGTCACTGCTGAAAATTTAAAATACAAAAAATAAAAATGAAATAACCTATACTCCTACCAGTGACAGATAACCATTTTTCTTTTGATATATTTTCTTAATCCTACCAGTGACAGATAACCATTTTTCTTTTGATATATTTTCTTAAAGTTTTTAAATGTGTTTACTTATTTAAAAAGAAACAAAGTTTTGAGTCATACTATATAAACATTCTTAACCAGACTTTTTAATTACTTAATGCGTTATAACCATTTTCCCTACCATGAAAGTTGTCTACGTTCTTTTTTTTTAATTTTTAAATTTAAATTCAACGGAATTAACATATACTGTATTATAAGTTTCAGGGACAGAATTTAATGATTCATCAATTGCATGTAACACCCAGTTCTCATTCCATCAAGTGACCTCCTTAATGCCCATCACCCTGTTACCCCATACTCCCCTCCAGCAACCCTCAGTTTGTTCCCCATAGTTAAGAGTCTCTTACGGTTTGCCTCCCTCTCTGTTTTCATCTTATTTTATTTTTCCTTCCCTTCCCCTATGTCCATCTGTTTTGTTTCTTAAATTCCACATATGAGTGAAATCATATGGAATTTTTCTTCCTCTAACTGACTTATTTCACTTAGCAAATACTCTCTAGCTCTAACCACATCATTGCAAATGGCAAGATTTCATTCTTTTTGATGGCTGAGTAATATTCCATTGTATTTGTATACCACATCTTCTTTATCCATTCGTCTTTCAAGCTAATATTAAGTGATGCAGAGTGGTCTGTCACGTGGGCCTACTTAATTCACAGTACACTTAAGTTGATTTACTATTATTAATAATGATGTGTTTATATTCTTATACACATCTATTGGATCAGTCTTTGATTCTTTCCCTAGAGCCACATTCCTGGAGGTCCTGCTGAGTGACATTGTCACAACAACTTTTTGCTGTTCCATCGCATGGCGGGAGAAAGAGAAGAGGCAAGCTCTCTAGTATCTCTTCTCACAAGGGCACTAATCCCATCATGAGGGCCCCATCCTCATGACCTCATTAACTCTAACTACTTCCCAAAGGCCTCGTCTCCAGATGTTATCACATTGGGCAGTTAGGGCTTCAACATGAATTGGAGGGTCTCATAAACGTTCAGTCCATATGATCCATTCATTCACACATGTATTTGGTTTTTTAATGTCTTCAATTACATTAAGCAAGGTGCTCTGCAACTACTTGGCTTGATAGTGCAGAATCTATATGGAAATGATTTCAGCCCGGAAGAGAGTAGCACCTGCTGGAGTTGAAAACACAGTGGACTGATGTGAGCGAACAGCTGAGGATTAGATGACAGCTCTGTCATTCTTTCGGTTCACTGAGCCATGTATGTTAGTCTTAGAGCTATGTTTTCAGATGTGTTAAGACCAAATCCTTCTCCTAGATCCCAGTACTTAAGCCTGGTGAGATAAATAGCTGAGCGGAGCATGGTGTTAGAGTTTGCCTTTTGATAGACAGTCTGCAACATATTTCTGAAGGTGGACGTTTTTCCATTGTCTTGCAAATGTTAAATTTTACATATTAGCAAACTTCCTAAGCAGGAATATAACTTGGTGCCTGTGCCCTGTTAGCATTTGACAAAAATGCTCAGACATTGATGAATTTCTGGGTTCAGTTGCAAAGAGAAGTGAGTGAAGACTGACAGGCAAGCTGGCCCACACCCTGGAAAATGACATCACTGGGTGATCTGGGACTGGAGGTGTGTGCATGGTATGCACGATGGGAAGGCGGCAGATTGTGTGGCCTTTCATTTCTCCTTCTTCCCTTGGCACCGCTCCTCTAGCCTCCAGAATACCCATTCAGACCATCTCTTTCACATACAAAGTCACCATGCTACACCATTTTTGATACTTGCATCGAAACTTACTTGTCCCAAGTCCCACTGATAAAATTCTAGAGTCTTGGGGTTGGTAGGGAGTTCAAAGTTATATACCCTTCTCTTTCAAAGCATGAATGCCTAACAAGCTGCCAAGTGGTTCTTTTTTTTCTATACTTAAGCGTCTCCAAACAGAGAGTAGCTTGTTACCTCCTCTTCTAGGGACCTATGGCTATTGGAAGTTTCACCTTTATACTGGCTCAAACAGTGTCTTCCTGTGTCATCTCTTCATGGGTTCTTGACCACCTTGAAGGAGTAAGGTGAAAAAACACAGATCTTCTACAAGAAAGTCTTTCAGATATTTGAATACAATCTGGATCTTCCAATTTAGTTTACCTGTCAAAGAAGGAAACTCTAGTGGTATGATGTTGTCTATTCTGGCTCTCTGATTTCTGAGCAATCATAAGCCATCTGTGTAATTTTTTCTTCTAGATTCTTGAGCCAATATCCAGTTGACTTGTTACATTCTTCTTCTCCCATCAAACCAGAAATATCTGAGTTAGTAATTGGTTAAACTAATATGAATTGTAGTAGTAGTGCTCATGTTACCTCTTCCAGGTTGGATTTGGGGTTTAATTGAATTTTTTTCTTGCTGAATATCAGGGTAGCCAGCATGCTGAGAAGTTAGTTGTTGGTGTGATGTCAGAATAGGGCATTCAAGGTTTCCTTCCGCGTAGATCTTAGAGGACTGTAGTGCCCGCTCCCTTTATAGTATAGCGTCAGCCTCTTCGTGCACATGAAAACAGAGAAGGTAGTCGTGAGCCCCAGAAGGAGGGGTCCCTGGCTGTTGTCCACTCTGAAAAGGTGGGTACTTTTCACTCAGGCCAGCCAGTGTCTTGCTCCAGGGTGAACTGCCAAAGTCGAGGCACAGGGTGAGCACAGGTGTGCGGAGACCAGGGAGATGAAGAAGTGAACACCTCAAGTTAGAGGGACCTGTGGAACTCCTGGTTGAATGATCCATCTCAGAGTTGTAAATGCCAGGCTACCCATTAAGATGGTGACCACGGATTCTAGGTTGGTTGCGTGGCAACAGTGTGAGAATGAGGCAGTATTGGGTTATAGTAAAGTGCGAAGCTTTGGAATCAAACTCAGATTTGAAACTTACTTCCACCTCGTACCAGCTCTGTGATTCCAGATAAAGGCTGTCATTTCTCTAAGACTTCATTTCCTAATTTTAGCACGGGCGTAACAGTACTACCTGTCCCGGGGACTATTATGAGCCTTCAGTTCATGGAACTTGTTTATGCCAGGGTCTGGTATCAGTTAATGCTCTGTGCATGTTATCAGTACTAAGGAAGAAAAGTGATTCGGAAGAAACTTAAACAGGGAATCTACTGAAGAGGTAGACAGATTCAATAAGGAAATGTTTGATCCAATTATGGCATACCCATTCTGTGGAATTCTGTGCAACTATGAAAAGAAAGAATGAGTTAGCTCTACAGTGGTGGTGGGGGGTGGGGACGGGGGTTGTCCCTGATAGATAAATAAGTGAAGAAGAAAGAAGTTAAAGAGTAGTATGTATGCTCATTTCAGTCCCATTTTTTTTCTGTATTAAACAAGTAGCAAAAGCCGTCTGAACGTAGATATATGTGCGGAGAAAGTCCTAGAAGACTGGAAACAAAGCCGTTTGGGATGGGGTGGACAGTTATTCATTTTTCATTATGTGTTTTCATATCGTATCACTGTTTGTGGTGCAGTTGTGTTACTTTTGTGATTTCTGAGAACAATTTTTTTTAAAAAGAAACAAGCCAAAAAAAAGGCGGGGGGGAGATAGACCAGAGAAGAGGAGAAATCTCTCCATAAGGCATGAGAGGGGATTGTCAGTGGGAAAGGGTGTTGTCCAGGAGGGTGCGGAGTGAAAAGCCAAGGGACTCATGCGTTTTCTGTCATTTGTCATGGCTCTGTTAGGACTTGCATCCAGAGCTTTGCTTCGCTTTTTTGTTTTCATTTGGTATTGCTCAGTTTCTCGTGTAGGACACAGCAGTATTTCTTATTTCTTATTCATTTCTGTTTTATTTCTAGCAACTGAGCCAACACATGTCTGGGGGAATGCACTGGGAGAGAGAAGTGATATGACGATGGGTGTAAACATGGTATTGTTTAATCTGAGAAAATGGAGAGGAATATCAGTGTCATTTAATTAGATGAGATAATGCATACATATGATTAAAAAAAAATGTGTAGCTATTCTAAAAAGATTACAGTGGATGCTAAATCCAGCCTCCCAGTTTCTTTTTCTCAAGGCAACCCAGTTACCCATTTCTTCTATGTCCTTCCAGAAATGGCTTATGCATATGCAAGCTCCGTGGTTGAATATGTTTCCTAAGGAAAGACAAATGGTGCTATCAGATACCCTGGAAGAACAGAGGTTTTCTTAAGTCTTGAGAAAGACCAGCTCTAAACTATAAAAACGTAGCAGTTGAGCCTCCTTTTCTTTTCGGAGAATGGGGTGTGGGTGAGGGTTCAAACCTGCAAAGAATTCTGCTCTTGTTGGAGAAACTGTGCTAGTTTGTTCAGATCGTGTAACAGGCTTATAAAAGTTTATTGCAGTTACGCGGCCACAAAGAGAAGTTTATTTCCAGCCCTACACGCAGAGCAGTTGCATCAGCCGTTATTTATAACTGGATTACGGGGCAGCAGCACATACTTCCACCCTGGCGGGCCGGTGCCTGCCTTCCTGCACAAGGGGCTTTGCTCGTCTACCAGCAGCTTCTCCACTGCTTTCTCTGCAAGGCCCTTGGAGTGAGTGCTGCCTGGGGGAGGGGGAGACATCCTATGTGAGCTCGAGGTCTCTGAGAACACGGGGAATATGTGGAGGCCTCCAAATTGTGCAAATTAAGCAAGAAGCAGGTGTTAAATCTTCCTTTAAATCCAAGCAGAAGCCTTGCCCCTCCCAAGTTCACCTCGTGAGGATTTTCACATTCCTTTGACAAAGAAATGGGAGTGTGAGCAATAGAGGAGAGCAGGTGACAGTGAGTCAGGAAATTCACCCTTCAGAAGAACAGGTCTTGTCATCAGGAGCCCTTCCCGGGGTACCTGTGGCTCTTGCGTGAATTCTTGGAGGGCGGGAGGGAAACCTGTCTTGTTTTTGTTTTTGTTTGTTTTAACGCCTACACTAGAGGATGGACTTGAGAAAAATGCACAGTGGCCGTGACATTAACTTACAGCTGGGGAGACCCGTTTTGCCCCAGTGCAATCTGCCTGCTGCTGGCGGGCCGCTTGACTGGAGCACGAAAGAAGGGGAGACGACTGGGGCCTAAAGAACAGTGGAGTTTTGTTTCCTCATCTGTGAACAGACAGGTTCAAACCTGTCAAAGGCGGTAACTGAGTTTCCTTATGACTGACTTCTATGTGGGGTAGTGATTTTTTTTTTCCCCAGAAGAATCTGGTTGAGTAATTCAGAAAGTTAAAAAATAACAAAAAAAGAACTAAAT
This sequence comes from Ailuropoda melanoleuca, assembly GCF_002007445.2. NCBI lineage: Eukaryota > Metazoa > Chordata > Mammalia > Carnivora > Ursidae > Ailuropoda > Ailuropoda melanoleuca. The sequence continues at coordinate 4,237,499 of NC_048231.1, forward strand.
GAGAAAAGTTAGCCAAGGTCTGCCGCAGATGCCAGGAAGGTACACACAGACTGGAAGCGTCTGTGAGGTCTTTGTTTGTTTCTCCCTATGCAAATACTCGGCCCTGCCCAGCGGAGCTTGAGTGCGGCATCTGTTCGGCTGCCATTTAAGAAATAGGACTCTGTTCTCCACAGCTTATTCCTTGGGGTTTCAGAATGCAAAATATGAAGTGTGTATAATCACAGTTCCCAGCACTTCTTGGCATTTCAGCGTTGGCAGCAAGAATGGGAAAGACTGAAGCTTTTACAGCCAGGAAAGCTGAGTGTAATCTTTGTGCCGTGGCACCACCAGAGGAAGAGAATGTGTGAAGAAGCACTTTCCCTCTGAAGTCCGTCTTTGGGCCGGCTGTACCTGGTTCGATTCACTGCAGCTTGTGTGTATTTTTATACTCTGTGCCCATCAAAAAAGAGGTAGAGTCAAGGGCTTACCGTGCGTGACATAGTTCCACAGTATCTCCCTTGACCTGTAATCTAGAAAGGGTGGCCTGTGTCACACTGTGTTTAAAGAGGTTGACTCTAGAACTGACAATTTATCAGAGAAACTCAAGATACTGTGCGTTCTAAGAATTAAGATAAAAACTCATCAAGGAGTTCAACACGAGAAAAATTCAATGAAGAGCAAGCACTTTCAACAAAAGATGAATTTCAAGAAATTGCTTTAACTTTGAGTAGGCTTAGATTCACTGAATTCACTGGCGGAAGACATCCTCAGCCCCCATGTCTTCGCTTGCCCAGAGGAGTCCCAGTTTGGTCCTGTGACCTCCTCACCTGCGCCCCCTTTCATCTTCAGAGTCCCATTTTGGACAGCACAGTGCACAGTCACCCTGCAAAGAGGTGTCTACATACTACAACTTTTTTTTTTCCCTGTGAAATGGTAGAACCAAAGGAAAAAGGATATTTTTACAAACTGAGAGGGGCCCGCTTCTGGAGGAGGGGAATTCTCTCAGCATTTTCCTTTCAGAGACTATCTGCTCCTAGTCTATGAATTGGAAATGCAGCTACTAACCATTTTAAATCACCTTTTTTAGTGTAAGTCACTGTCTTGGTGTCAAAGACACATTGGGGAAAACTGCCTTTCCCAGAGTCCCATGGTTTACTTTCTTTGCTTGATACTTTAATATATTTCCATGTGATACAAATTTGTAGTCATAACTTTATGGGCCTCTATTCATCTGTTTATCCATGTATCCGGTCAGTGGTTCATTTATTCATGCAACACATATTCATTGAGACCCACTTTGTGCCTTAGGATATCACAGTGAGCAGGATAGGGCCGGGACTCAGCCTACTGGAAGCAGGTGTTCCAGTGAAACATATAAAGACGTAAAAGTAACCACCAGTTGTGAAAATTATGTGGAAGGAGATAAGTGAGTTTTTCATTTTTAGTTTTACTCCGTAGAACTAAAGAAAAGGGAAATGAAAGAGAGAGATACCTCTCCCCATGTGTCATTGTTGAATGTCTAATGTATTTTATCTGGGGTTCAAACTCAAATAGCTTCAGAATTGGGTCTGATGAGGACATTCCAATCACAGGGTTTTAGCCAAATAGAATTAATATGTCTACACAACTAAAGTTCAGTTTAAAACACAAAAAGAAGGGGCCCAAGGCTGGGCCATCAGAAACTGTCCACACTCCATTTGGCCCTAACTGCTAAATTAACTTCCTCCAAATCCCCCAGGTGTTCTTTTGCTCCAAATCAATACCCACGAGGCCTGGTTCAGTCTTCCATTTCAGTAGCTCCCCTTGTGGTTCTCTCAGAGAAAATAAGGCCAGTATTAGAATTTTACAACCACAAGCGAGTTTTCCACCTCACTTTGGAAACATTGAGCCATCCCTCCAAAGTTTGGAAGACAGAAAGACTGCTCAAGAAAATCTGCTGGAAAATTTGAGAGCTAAGAGAAATGTCAGGAATATCATCTTTCATCATGGACTCTCTACACACTGCTGGTCTCCTGTGAGTCACCGGGAGGAACTTCACCACATTGAGGCCTCAGGCCTCAAATCAGTGGGGCTGCGGCAGGGTCCCAGCCCCAGCAGGGGTATGTGCAGGGTAAGTGGTGTCACTGTCCATGCCAGCCCTGGAATGCTGGCTCCTTTGAGTGTGTGACACTAACTCTCCAAGCCAAATTCAAACTCCCTGGGTTCTTGGGTGGGCTATCTCTGAAAAGCTCATCTTCCTTTATTGTTTTAACAACATCCGCCTCCTGCCACTCTCCCAAAAGGTTTCTCTTCAGTGCCAAGAGTGGGTCTCCTAGAGAACCAGAAGCTATCCTTCCCTGAGACTTCCATGAAGGATGGGATAGGCCATCAGTCACCTGACCGCCTCCTCTTCCTTTTGACCACACAGTGACTTCCTAAGCAGACACTGAATGTAATAGTTCGGTCGTAATGGAGTAAGAGATTTCCTGTAGTCAGTGGGCTTCCGTGAAGCCTCTTACAAGGCATTGATGCCTTCAAATGGAATTACCTAGACTCTGTTTCCTTTGAAGGTGAATCTATATGCATAAACGTCCTTGTTCCCTTTGGTCCAACCTTTAACACAGCAACTAACAAGAGGAATGTGTACTAACCACTATGTTTCCTGGATTCCAAGAAACTACAGATCACAAAATACTGATAATTTTTGATTTGATGAAGACAAAAGTACTGGCAGTTGGCAAGTTTTTTTTTTGTTGTTTGTTTTGGTCATTAGTTTTAAGGAACTTACCTGTTCTGGAGGCATTAGAGGGAAGGGAGCAGGTATAGATCTCAAAACCAAGGCAACGCAGAGGTCATAGTTTTGTTCTTCTCTACATAGCAAAAGAGGAATGTTTTCCTCTGTAGGCACAGTGATAGAGATTAGCATGGTTAATAATGATATTATTAAGGCCATCCTAGTGACAGCGAAAGGGAAACAGAAGCCCAGATGGTTGGAAAAAATGTATGATCAGCTGGATTTTCAAGTTCTTCCTTTTTTATGTGCTAGTCAGGCTTCTCCAGGACAGTATATAAAGAACAGCGGTATGTGAGACACCCACATTTTCCACTGTGTCAGAAAAGCAAAGTCTGCCTGCCCCTCCTCAGTTTCCCTCTGGGGGAATTTGTGCTCTTAGTAATTTCTTTGCCAGAAACTGGGGAATCTGGTCTCAGATAAGAGTGGCTTTGGCTATCTCTCAGTATTGTATAGGGGAAAGATCAAAAGTGCTGGGAAGGTGGTTGAGTTTATCTTGCAGATGAGGCCCTCTATTATCAATGGTGTTTCTCTGCTGGATTTCTCCTCTCTAAATGTATCTTACAAGAGTAGAGCCTGAGTACATTATTGCTTTCTGTCAGAAGTGACAGTCACATTTTTTTTTGTTATTTTCTCAAGACAGTGCCACTAGATTTGTAAGCATCCTGTTTTCACTTCGTTCATATCCAAGTTCTCACCTTCTCATGGTGAGCACATTCTGAGGAATGTTCAGATTCTTGTCAGGCATTCTTAGCCTGGATGGTGGGGCTGGGCCAGTCCAGGGTCCCGAGAGCTGGGCAGAGGCAGAAGGGGGCCCTACATCCTGCCAACTGTCCTCCCCTGTGCTGAGCTTCAGTCCCCTGCTGGAGCTCGTGCTTTCTAGGAATTGCATTTGATGCAGATTGCAAGTTATAGCATAAATGTGTGTTTGTTTTAAATGGACTTTTCCGTTTGGAAAGTGCCCTTCACCTCCACCTGACACGCTCTAGTACACTCATTTGTCCTTGTTTGGCTGGTGCTTTGAAACAAACATTTAGACTCAGAGTGGGCCATCACTGAGTGGTCCCTGGGCTTTGTCTGACCACGAGGACTTTGCCATTGAGTCACTCGTTGACTATGTCCTGCACATCTGCTTTGTAGTGGGTTCGTCTCTGAAGACCAAAAGATAAGTAAAACAGGATCCTTGCCCTCAAGGATTTAGTCTACTGGGGGCTCCACGTGCATATATAAATTGACAGTTGAAGACATAGTACCATGAATGCTCAATGTAAGATGTCATGAGAGCACAGAGGAGGAAGTTATTAACTCTGATGGAGAGAATGAGCGGAGGCTCTAGAGAAGAAATGGTATTTGAGCCATGGGTTCTCATTAACAGCCAACTATGGACATACAGGCCGGGGAGACGGAGCAATAGGAATGAAGGCCTGGAGGCAGAAGTGTGTCCTGTGCCAAGGAATCATGAGGACTTGGTGTGACCGGAAGAGCAGAGCAGGGGGAGGTGGCAGTAGGTTGGGGTGAGAACACGGAAGGCTTTGAATGCCAGGCTGGGAATTGTGGGCTTTATTTACCTGTCAGTAGAAGCCATCAGAGGTTTTTAAGAAGGAAATAAACATAGTATGTTAGACAGAAGATAGAGGAGAAAGCCTAGAAACCAGGAGTTCAGGTGGGAGGCCTTGGAATAAGTCAGGCAAGAAAAAGGTGTGGTGGGGCCCCTGGCTGGCTCACTCAGAAGAATGTGTGACTCTTGATCTCAGGATCACGAACTTGGGGCCCATGCTGGGTGTAGAGATTACTAAAAATAAATAAACTTAAAAAAAAAAAAAAGAAATAGGCATGACTTGAAGCAAGCCAGGACAGCAGGGGGAGGGGGGAGAGCAGGGAGGACGCTGAGGAATTGGGTATAGGGTCTAAGGAGTAGACATTAAGGGTGATTTCCAGATTCCCAGCTGAGAACTCTAAAACTTTTAACTGAGTGAAGACAGCAGTTGGGTAAAATCCAGGTTTCATCCTTTGTTGTTTGAAGGTATGACATAAGCTATGCCTCCAAGTCAGTCACTCTCTAATTTTTCATGCAGGTCTGGATCTCTGGAGAGGGGTGTCATGGTAGAGATCTAAACTGGGGAGCCATCTGTCTAGGGTAATGTTCGAATCCATGGGACTCAGTTGCACACAGCCACTGCACAGCTGGGCACGTTGTACACCAAACAACTCTCAGGCACCCTGTGAGAGTCCTTGAAGATTTGTGTCATAACTATGAATTTTCTAGGAGCTGGTGGTAACATGTCTTCAGAAAGGGGAGCCTTTTTCTAATGTGAGCGAAGGCACCATTTGGTCTAGCAGTAGTTCTGGAAAGAAAGCTAAGGAAAGGCCAAGCACAGAACCTTAGGGAAGAGCCTGCCCTTTAAGGGAGAGTGGAGAAGGAGGAGCCCACAAAGGAGACAATGAGGACGGGTTAGAGACTTAAGTAGGATTGTATTTAGTTGCCTTGGAATTTACCTGAAAACACAGCCTCTGCGCAGTAAACTCTCATCTGACTTCAGTTTAGTGACTCAAGTACAGCCTGCACTAATATTATCTGTCCGTTTTCCCTTTTCCTATAGCCGCAGGGTTTTCCTTGACCCAGTAGGTGGGAGAGTTAACCGTCCCCATTTGCTAGGACAGAGAACCATCAAACCTGGAGCTCTGTTCCTGAGAGCCCGCAGGGGCCATGAGCATCACCCAGGACAACTAGCAGCCTCTAGAACGCCCAAGCCAGAGCCTGCCCTGTGGGTCCTAGGACAGCAGGCCACGTTTGCTGTCCCTAGGGCAGGGCACTACTACCTCAGGTCACTCACCCCTGTTCCATCTGGCTCGGACCAGCCAGGAGTCAGGAGCTGCTGAGGCAGCTCCCCACCCAGAACAGGGAGAACCTCTCAGATGGCCCTGAGTCCCGCCCTCTGAGGGCCTGGCAGGGAAGAGGAAGCTTTTGCCTCCTGAGCCACACAAGAAAGAAAAGGCAACCCCAGAACAATGGCTTGGAGGCTGTCTCAACTTCCTTTTGGCAATAAACTATGAAGCTTACAGCCTTCCCCATGTGTGCCAACAGGATGGTATAAATACTTCTTACAGAAGAGAAAGCGTGCCTTGGCCCATGGTTCTCTGCCTACACAGACCTGTCATTGCCGCCTCCTGGCACTTCTGACCTCATTTGTATCAGTGGAAAGTTATAGGAGGAGAGATAGCACCACCTTTCTGGCCAGGAATGTGTCAGGTAACCCAGATCAAAAACTCCAAGTTCACCTCTATGTCAATGGGATTCTGGCTCTATAGGCAGAGAAGACACTGGAACGGTCGTAAAACTCAGAATGAAACTGGAACCTCTCTGAGTGGGTGGAACTTGATTGCTTGTGTATCACTTAGATCAGTGAAAATGTTCTGTTTTCAAAATAATTCACCTTTTTCAGATCTTAAATTTTAATAATTTTCTTTATCCGCTGATTCTCTGCTTCTTAATTAGAATGAGGATTAGAGTCCCTTTTCCAATGGAAAAAAGATCACTTGTCTTGTCTCTGTGGCTTGCTTGGTTTTTTTGGTTTTTTTTGTTTTGTTTTCTGTTTTCTGTTTTTTACTAACCATAGTGAGCCTAGGTTCCCTGGCTCCGTGCATCAAAGGCTCTCAGGGAGCTCTCGGGATGATTTCATACACTACATCCTATAAATGGGCAGGTGATCACTTTACCCCTTTTTTAAAAAAGGACTCTGCGACAGAGAGGAGAGCAAAGACATGTTCTGTGGCGTCGGGGAGAATCCAGGAGTAGAACCCAAGAAGCTGAGGTTCAGGAAATGTGTTCCCAGACTGCCTTCTCTGAAAAACACAGGCACCCGGCTGGTTTCCAGTGAAATTTTGGTTTATCAACTTTCGAAACAGAAATTAGTTCCATATGATGGAAATCATGTTCTTTGGTTTAGGCTTAAGTTGAGCTTTTAAGTAGTTTCTATGTAATATTCCAATCCCTTCTGGTTTTGGAGTTTTCCATTGAACTGAAAAAGAAAATCAAATGAGCTTTTCAACTTGATGAAGGACTTTGGGAATCTCATTATTCCTTCTCCTCCTGGACTGACCTTTTAATTTTATGCAAGATGTACAGGGGTGATTTGTCTTATCTGGTTACAATACCGCGCTGCTGTAAGGCTGCTTAATCACCAGGCACACACATTAGTCACCGGTTGTTGTACCTACAAGCCCAGCTTCCTTCTATTAACTCGAGGACCAGTCTGAGTGCAAGAGAGGAAATAGTGCACCTGGACGGGTGGCATCAGAAATTCACAGCAGATGCAGAAAGCAGCTCTTGTCATTTCTTCCACATTTCCTCAGCTCCCTGTCTATACAGGACACCAGCTTGGCACGGGAGGGAGATACACCGGCCGGAAGGATCTTAAACATAAGGAGTATTTGGGTAAAGGGAAGGCAACCAGAGTTTAGGGTAAGAAACTTCGGGCTTGTTCAGTTCAGTCAACACTTAATTGCCCACTCAGCCCTGGGCCAGGCACCTTGTTCTGAGGTTAGCAGAAATAAGCATGGGGAGGACCTGCAGGGAAGCCAACAATTACAGTCAGTGTAGTCAGTGCTATAATTAGAAGTATGCACCGCATACCACTGGAGCACGGAGGGGAGACACCAAGCTTGTCCTGGAAGGTTTGCAGAACCCTCCCGAGACAGTGAGGCTTCAGCGAGAGAGAAGTCATCTGCCCGGGAGAGAGGAAGGAAGGAAGGTGCAGGTCGGGGGTGCCTCACACTGTCTGTGGTGGTAAACCGGGGGGGGGGGGTTTCCTTTTTCAATCCATTTAGGACTGGTATTTTTATAAAATGTAATAAAAGTCAATCACTAGAAAAATAAAATTTTAAAAAGACAAAGTAGATTCAACAAACATGAAAGTACTGTCCCATAGTCATAAAGTCTCCAAGCGCCTACTCAGCCTTTCTTCTTATTTCATTGGTACTTCATTTGTTCGTCTTCATTCTTTCATTTGCTACTTCATTGCAGGCCAGTCGTGGCTTATTGGGAGTACTAATCCAAGGGCACAGCAGGGCATAGGGGAGGGCAGAGAGGTCCACGAGAGAGCAGGGGGATCTGAGAAGAGGGAGAGCCCTGGGGAGGGAAATAGGGCTGCAGGGGCAGGCAGAGGCCCCACCGTGGAGCGTGGAGCGCTGCGGGCGCTCAAGTTAGGCAGGGCCTCTTAAAGGTACAAGCATTCAAGAACTGACTAAGAAAAACAGCTGGCCCAGCCCAAAGAAGGGGCGAGAGCAGAGGTGGTGAGACCAGTTAGGAGAGACAGGGATCCAGGTGGGACATGACAGAGCTACACAGAGGCCAGGGCAGCGTGGTGGAGAGAGGGTGTCTGGTTCTAAATACAGGTGGGAGGAGTGATTGTCCGTTCTCAGTGATTGCATAGAGAAGTGGGGAAGAGGTGTCACCCAGTACCATCTGGTCATTTACAGATGAAGAAACTGAGGCCCAGCCAGGTGACAGAGCTGAGTCTAGAAGTTCTGCTTTCTGGCTCAGGACAAGTTTTCTTACCCCTTGACTAACTGACCAGACAGGATACCAGGTAATACCAGCATTCCAGCGTGTGCACCCCGAGTCCCCGTGCTACCTCTGAAGAGAGGGAAGGTTGTGTGTCCTTCCGAAGGTTCCAGGTACGCTGAGACACCAGCTTGCTCACAGACACCTCACACCCCTCCACCCCGCTGCCCAGCTACACTCAGCCAGCCTACCTGACCTCCCGTGCTCTCTTCTCCCAGGCCCTACCTTCATGACTGAAGCTACTCCAAGGTTCACTGTGTCCTGTAGTAGCCAGTTAAATTCATGTAAATCCTGTTTAGGCAGCTGACAGAATTTTTAATATCCTTCTTTTATAGGAACAAAGGTTGCTTTCACCTATAGGCCAAACGTGAACAGGCAGTCACCAAGCGGAGCCAGTTTTCCTTTCTGGTTTCTCTTGGTATCTCGTGACTGGTTTGGAAGGATTAATGTCTGGAGTAGGGTGGATTTGAGAGTGTGTTCAGAGCCACAGAGTTTCCTGGGGTGCCGACCTGGTCGTCCTGGGTCATCCCTGAGACCCGACTCCAGCTTCATGTTGGCTTCAGAAGTCCCAGATGGGTGCCAGAGGCCCAGGACAAACCAGAATCCACCCAGTTTCCTAGTAGTCCCCCACATCCCCTTATCTAGCCTCACTGGGTCCTCAGAACCAAACCCATACCAGAGGGCAGAGGGGGGGCCATGCCATTCAGAGGAACAGCCGCTTATCAGGGACCTACTATGTGCAAAGCACTGTGTTAAGCACCAAAGAGAACTCAAAATAGAAGGATAGAAAAAGGAAAACAATGAGGCACCTGTCCTCGTGGAGATCATATTTTAGTTGAGAAAATAAGAATCATAAAATAATAGTATCCTGAGGCAGGATTTTGGAATTTGCGCTGACTGCCCACTCCTTTGAATCCCCATAACCTTTGTCGGCTTCCTGTGGCAAAGGAAGGCAAACACCAACGCAATGGCCGTAACAGAGATTCTTAAATGTGAGCATGATACCTGGATTTGACTACTCATTTGTGAAAACACGCAATAAAAAAATATTAGTAGGTTTGGACATGTCGGAAAGATACCTTCATCTATCATGGCATTGCTTGTTAACAGTGAAAAATTGGAAACAACTTCTCCCAAAAGTGGCCTTGCAGGATCTGGGTTTTATCCCATCACTGAGTGTATGAGGCAGTGTCCACTATTGGGTTCATGTCCCAAATAATTAGGCAGGGAATGGGTAGAAAGCAAGGACTGGCTGCGCTGGCAGAGTTTTGACTGCATTACGAGGTACAGTTGCCATGTTACTTATTGGGAATTCTGTGTTTTATTTCTGGAGAATTACAGTTCCTCTGTCAGCTTATTCTGCTTGGAAAAATGGGTCATTTGTGCATTTGACAGACTGGGATGGCACTGGGTGAACCTCAACTTGAACCAACCTTTTCTCATTGCACTGGGCAGGGCTGCTGATAGTGAACAGAGATCATTCCTGTGTCTTTTTTATTTTTAATTCAAGTATAACCAATACACAGTGTTCTATTAATTTCAGGTGTACAGTATAATACTTCAACAATTCTATGCATCTCACAGTGCTTATCAAGATGAGCGTACTCTTACTCCCCTTTATCTATTTCACCCATCCCTCCCACCCACCTCATCTCGGGCAGCTGCTAGTTCTCTGTAATTAAGAGTCTGGTGTTTTTTGTTTGTTTGTCTCTCTTCCCTTCGTTTGTTTTGTTTTGTTTCTCGAATTCCTCAAAAAATTGCCATATCATCCAGTAATTTCACTACTGGGTATTTATCCAAAGACAATGAAAACACTAATTCAGAAAGATAGATGCACCCCTGTGTGTATTTCAGCATCATTTACATTAGCCAAGCTATGGAAGCAGCCTGAGTGCCCATCAACAGAGGAATGCTTAATTCCTCTATCTTAGTGCTTCAGTATTTGGTCTCAGCAAAGATGGGGAAAGTAGACAAAGGTATGGTGGCTGATGGAGCTTAACCCGTTCTTGAGCTGTTTTGCTCACGGCTAGCGCCAGGCCCCAGCACTGTATGCACATCTTACTTTGGCCCCCTGCTCCAGTACCCACAGAACAGTTTATAAGCCAGATGTGTCTCTTTATAATATAATAGACCTACCTGCCCCAAATGCAAAAGCTGCCAGTGTTATTTAATATTTCCAAAGTTTGTGTATACTCTCTATCAGTTTTGATCTTTATAAAAATCTTGAGGAATAAGCCATGTATGTGTTATCTTTTTTACTAACGAGAAAATAATAGTTAAGGTTTCTCTAGTACTTAATGCATTCAGGCACTGTTCTAAATAATTCACATTAAATAACTCCGTTCTCATGATGCAGGAACTACTATCTGCATTTCATGATGAGGAAACAAGTATGGAATTGTTACGTAACTTGCCCAAGATCGCACAGCTAGTAAATAGCAGGGCCAAGACTCAAACCCAGGCGGCCTGGCTCCAGAATCTATACCCTTAACCTTACACTATACTGTCTTTTGAAATCAGACAGAGGTTGGTTGAGTAACCTCTCCAAGGTCGTGCGGGGATTAGGGAAGGAAGCAGAATGAGGGAGGCAGATGGAAGCTGTATTTCTCCGCAAGAGCACAGTTGAGAATTTGCCCGTGGCCTCTATCTGGCCATGTGTGTGAGGACTGCGTGCTTGGCCACTAGTCTGAATTTGTTGTGTCCCCAGAATTGGTCACTCCGTATTTGTTACCAGATAAGATCATCAGCATGGATTTCAGTTCTCTAGGAAATATACCCCACTATTATTGGTATACGAAACCTTATATTTGCAAAAGATCTTTAAATGCCTCTGTAATATACATATGGACATAAAATGTTGCCACACAGGTCACTTGTGGAGTGAAATCCAGGGTTGGTGACTAAAGTCTAGCACCTTGTGACCTTAATGTTTTAACAGAGAAACTGAGGTGCTGAAAATTGAGCAAACTGAAGTAACCATTATTTACTGCATCGATATTAGTCCAGCATTTAGGCAAAAGAATGTTAGTCTCTCAAAAGGTCTCTTCATCAGCAACTTTTGCTTACAGGTTTGATGATACTTTCTAAGCTAATTAAGACACACAGGCTAAAAAATAATTTTCTCCCTAATTTGTGAATTATTTACTTTTAAGATCTTAGGAAGTTACAATGACTTATGCATCTAAGAGATTACTTTTATTAAGAATACTACTACATAAAATTGGAAATAGTCTTTGGACGATGTCTCCACGTTTACTCAAATAGATTACCCAACAATATGGATGTTTTGGGAAACCTGGTTATAAGACCAAGTGCTAGTGGCAGAAGGGATAGGTGCTTAAGAAGTAGCAGTGAGTTCTTCCAAAGGAAGTTTCTTAGGGGCAAATTCGATGTCTTCTGTGCGTTTTGCTGTGATATGCCCAGAATTAGGAGGAGATCCGTAAATCCTTGGAAGGGGACTCAGATGTGTGTTGCTGTCATATGTCCAGCCTGTGATCGGTGCTCTGAAAATGATCTCAGAAATATTCCAGGCCTGCCCTTGGAGATTTTGATCATATTGGAAAAAACACAGCTTTATGTAAAACACAATTAGAGAACACAGCAATACCAGCTATAACCCAGAACTAAAATGTGAGGTTCTTAAAAAAAAAAAAAAGTAATAATAATAATAATAGTATCATAAATAAAAAATAAAATGTGAGATTCTTATTTAATTCCAAGGACCCAGGAGTGTTTCTGAAACCTTAGGTATTCTCGGGTTTTTCAGACTTCTGTTTAAAGAGCTCAGGTTTAATCTCTGATGGAAAGAGCAGGTAATCCAATGAGACCTGCTGATGTGGCCGTAAGTTCTGGTTCAAGTCAGAAGTCTGTCTCCCCTCCCCTTTGATATTGCACAAGGCATTACTAATGTTGGTAAGGTTTGTGTTTGGCCAGTTGCCAAAAACAGCCTGACTGTCCCTTCCTGAGATTGGTGCTATCAACTGCACTCTTCCCTGTCGTAAAGCGTTCCTCACCACCCCACCTCCCCCCCAGAAGTGTCCGTAGCCCCTCTCAGATGCTCCTATTTCTTCTCAACAGAATGCCTTCAGGGAACCAGCCTCGCTGCTGACAGTCTAGTACCCCCAAGACAGAAGAGCCCTGGGTTTCCTCTGAGGGCACCAGCCACAGCTGGACAGGCTAAGAAGTCTCATTGTCCCTTCACTCGTCAGGCTGTGTATTTGCACGGATGCCTCAATTGTGTGGCTAATCTTTCTGAGGATGACAGCCACAACATTTAGCCACTTACTAACAGTAATAATGGTGACAACAGTGGCTAACATTTATTTGCCTAGTGCTGTGTGCCCTCTAAGGTTTAAGGGTTTCATTCAGTGAAGCTGTCTGTTGGTATTGGTGCCGTGTGTGCACATAAACCTAGCAGGATCCCTCTGCCCCTGCCTGCCCCCACTCCACCGCTGCCCCAATTATCGTTAAGATCACGGAGATTAAGAGGGACCCATGTTCTGATGCTTCCTCATTGGAAATCATTCCTTCCTCTACCTGCCGGAACACGCCCTGCGAGCAGCCGGCAGGGAGCTCCTCCACACCTATGCTATTGCTCGCTGGCAGGCTCTCGGAATCCCTGTGACTCTCTGATCCATTTCTTTGTTGGGTTTCTGTGGCCGGAAGCAAAGCTGCCCTCGCTAGTGGTTTTCCATGGGGTCTGCTGCACCCAACTCTCTGCACGGGGGAAGCCTGACAAGTCAAGCAGAATTCATTGTGTTGACCACCTTATCCCCCCCAGACTGTCAAGTGCACGTGTATCCTCGGCTCTGGCATCCTTTCTGTGTTGTCAGAGCGAGGCCAATGGTCAGGAGTCCCATCACCACCAGGGATCAGTCATCTCGTTGGTGTCTTTGAAGCCCTCCATCCTGCCTGCCTGCTTTCCCGCGCTGAGGTCATCTGCGCGCTGAACACCGCTCGGTATCATGTAGGAAGCATTTTGGCAAGGGGAGTCAGTGAGAAAGGTTTTCTTGGCATCTATAAAATAAAAGTACTGTAGGGAGCTACTAAATAAATTTGTGCCACTTCAGCTAGGGAATTTCAACCCTCCTGGGAGTAGGGGTGGGAGGCCTGGAATGAAAAACTTTAGAGAGAAGGCTCAACTGTCAGCCTGATGGCTCATTTATTGGATGGTCCCTAGGGAGACGTGTGGTCTGCACGCCGTGGATGTTCACCAAACTCATTGCCTGCTACATTTGTCCAGAGAGGCAACGGGTGTTTTCTTTGTACATTTTTTTTTTCCAGCCATAAGACAAGGCAAGGGGAAATATCTCGATCCCTTTGCTCAAGTTAAATTGGTCCTGTATATACCCAGCGGTGAAGGTGGGAAGACGCTGCCTGCATCCTGAGTGCATCCGACACCAGACCTGGATGGAAACCAGCACCTGGCCTGGGGGATTTGTGAGTCCCTGGCCCTGTTTTAAAGGGAGTGTAATAGCGAGACTTGCACAGGGTCATTTGTATGATCATTTCCCAACTTAAGTAGCTGATGGGAGAACTATGAAAGGATAGGGGGAGCCTCAGAGGAGAGTTGGTAATACTTCCAGGGTTGGAAGTTGTCTTCGAGACTTTATTCCTTAGAAACGAGTTATTTTACATTCAGCCTCAGAATGAGTGTTCATGTTTCACATATTTGTTCCTAATTTGTTCCAATAGATCAGCCCCACAAACCAGATAAAATGTCACTTTGTGAAGAGAAATGGCACGGGGACTTCATTTAATAATTAGGAATGTTGCTTTGTTTCTTTAGCAGGGCCTTATTTTCATGATTAAGTTGGTTAAGCACCATGGGGACGCATCACGGGGCAGTTGAAAAATCAATGCCTTCCACAAGGCATATGTATGAGGTTGGCGCTGTACATAAATACTTATGTATTTGGTAAACTTTTCAGGTAATTTCAGGAGTGAATAATGAGCTCGTGGCAACAGGTTTGGAATTCTGAGCCCACAAACGTTCAGGTTCCGTAAGCAAGGAAGTTGATTTTTTTCAACATGCCCTTGCAGCCTGAATTCCAAAAGAAATCCTTTCCATCTCTACCAGTGGATTATATTCCCTACACATCTTCCTTGGGAATTATGGCCGTAAATGGTACAGAAACCAAAGAAAATAATTAAAGACAAAACATGTAAACATATTTTAATGACTTCTTCCAGGCTATCAAAATAATATGTAATTCCCATAAGAAATTTAGAAAACACAAAGAAAAACTATTTATAAACTTATCACCCAGAAATAGACTTTTAACCTTCCCTCTTAGCTTTCCATCTTTCCTTCCCTCCTGTTTTGCTTCCTTCCCTCTACCTTCCTCACAACCATAATTAAGAGAATATTGAAAATATAATTTTGTATCCTGCTTTTCCACTTAGAATTGTATCAGCCTGTAAATAAGTCATGAAATCCAGCAGCCATTAAGGAAAAATGGAAAGATTTGACTGTATAAAAATATGAAAGTTACCATAAATAAAACTTAAAAACAAATTGGGCAATAATATTTGCAATCTATATAACAAATCGCTACTATCCAGAATATGTAATGAGCTTCTAAAAAATAATCAGATAACTCAAATTCTAAAATGGGTAAAACATATGGACAGGCAACAGAGAGAAGAAATACAAATGGTCGTTAAACATATATTTTTTTTTAAAAGCTTACTCTCATTAATAAGAAATGAAGTTAAAACAATGAGATCATTTTCCCTAGCAAATTGGCAAGGATTTAAGGATGATGATGTCTAACTTGAATAAGGAAGCCAAGTGGATGTTCTCGTACACTATTGGTGGGAGTATAAATTGGTGCCAACTTTTTCAGCAATTGTTCAACATCTGTTTATTAACATTTATATCCTTTGACACAACATTTCTACTTCTAAAAATCTATCTGAAGTAAACCTTCCTACAGGTGTGCAAATAATGTTCATTCCTCTCTGGTTTGAGGCTGTAAAAAATTGAGAGCCATCTAAATGTTCATGGAGAGGGGACTAGTTAAATTGTGATACGCTTTTCTAATGGAATCTTAGATAACCATTACAGAGAATGAGACGGATCTATAGGATATAGAAATATGTCCAAAATATTTGTTAGGTAAGAAAAGCAAAGTGCTTCATAATACATATTAGTGAAGCATTAAGAAGAAAAGATTTGAAGACTATGAGACTGTCATCATTTTCCCCATGATTTTTTCAGGAATGATTGAATTTTATGCAATGGAACTATTACCCTTGTAATCATAAAAGAAACAATTTTCAAAAGATAAAAAAGATAAAAATATCCCTACATTTTAGTCCTTTATAAAATTTTAGCAGCTTCCATAAAATTCTGTCATGTATACACCATAATTTGTTTAGCCATTCCCCATTAATAAATAATTTGGCTTAGTTCCAAATTTTTGCTGTTACGTAAGATGCAGCAATGAACATTTTTGTAAAACAGAATACTGAAGTTTATGCGTGCAAAGGCATCACATCATGTAGCAGGGGTTGAGAGTTAAACCGAGAAAGAATCTATTAGATGATTTTGAATGTAAAAGGTTAATGTTTTCTAACCCTATTAAACCTTGACAAGACTAGGGATGGCCCATTTGGGGGCAGAAGAGTTGGGTCCTTGTTTCCCCGGGGGAACTCAACGGCGCTGCCCACTCTGGCTCTAATTTATCACCAGTATTTGTGGTCCCGGTGTGAAAAAGACCAGGGATCTTATCCTCAGGATACCCTTCTCATTCCATTCCTTCTCCCCAGGTGAACTCATCCATGCCCAGCTACTGACTCTCAGATTTATATCTCCAGCCCAGCCTTTCCTCTGACTTCTCGCCATGTATATTCAGCTGCCTTTAAACGTCTCCACTTGGATGTCTAAAAAGTAGCTCAGTATGTCCAAAATAAATTCTGTGAGCCAGAATAGGCTCACACCTTGTTCCCTTTTACTGTCTACATCCTTCCATTACTACATCCCATTACTTTTCCCCCCTAATTGGTCTCGGACCATCTAGTGCCCTTTGCCTTACTGCCCCACCCTGCTCCAGGCCACCATCATTTGTGTCGTGAACACTTCAGTAGCTTGCCAGCCAGTTTCCTCAAGTTCTTTCACCCCCCTCTAACCTGTTGTCCGCATTGTAGCTGGAGGCTCATTGTAAAATCACAAGTTAATGCTGTCCATCTCCTGTGTATGACCTTTCGATGATTTCTCTTTCTTCTTGGACCAAAGACTGGAATTTTGACTGGCCCCTGCCTTATCAGGTTCCTGCTATCTCCTGTCTCATTGAGGACTCTGAGCCCTTTGCATAGGGTTTCGCTCAGAGATGGTCCTCTAAGATTTGTGGGGTGGGTGGATGGCTGAACATCTTGTGTTAAGTAATACATGAATGGCACTTCTAGCTAATTGATGATAAAATCAGATATTAGACTTCTGCTGTTTCAGTGACTTTTCACCATCTTTTTTTAAGAGAAAGAGAGTGTGTGGGAGCACGAGGGAGAGAGAGACTTCTAAGCAGGCTTCACGCCCAGAGCAGAGCCAGTTGGAGCTGGTCGAAGCCTGTGGGGCCCGATCTCACAACCCTGAGATTGTGACCTGAGCCGAAATGAAGAGTCGGATGCTTAACTGACTGAGCCACTTAGGCGCCCCTCAACATTCTTTTACCAATTTAACACAATCAGTCTTGCCTTGAAAAAAATTGCAAGTTTATATAAACCCAGACACTCAAAATCCAAGCTAGCCCTAAGTGGTTTTGTTGTGAATTTGTGATCATAATATTAAAATTCATTCTTTTCAGCCACCTCTTCACCCTTACCCACCTACCAGTCTCTTCTCCTTAGAAGAGAGCAGTGAATTATCTTCTGAATATTTGACCACTAGAGACGTATTTGCTGTGCACGCCCCTATTCCTGCACATTCAAAGATTGGGTAAAATCCACTGAACTCCCTCTCCATGCACAAACTAAAATCCAAAGCAAAAAAAAATTTTTTTGGTAAAATTTTGATTATGCATTTCATAACGATGTGCACAAAAATGCCCCTTTGTCATAATTCAGTCTTGGGATATTTACTGATTATCAGATAGTTCTTATTTCAACTGGGGACATGTTCTCAGGAAATAATCCACTAGCAGGATTAGCCGGCAGTGCAATACCAGGGTATAAAAGAGTGATTGCCTGCTATGGTGGGTTACGTGCCTGTGCTTTGGAGGGAGCCGAGCAGACCTGAGTGTGAATCCTGGATTTACCCCTGGGTAACTAAATAATGCTGCTGTAGATCCTAGTTCAGGGGGTTGTTATGAGCATAAAATAATATGGTTAAAGCACTTACCATCTGGTGAACATTCCGTGTGTGTTAGCTACTATCATACTATTATTCTTATCCACAGAATCTTTTTTCAGGTTCTCTGGACACAGGCACACACATACCCAAACGAGCAGACAAAAAGCAATATACCTGTAATAGTATATTGACTGTATGTTTTATAATAACCAATATCAAAGTTATATTTTATTGAAGAATTGTTGTCTCAGATTCAGATATGAAAATATTTACAGATGTCTTGGATTTGCTTCAAGATCTGAAAAGAGATGGGTCAGGTAGGGAGTGAAGGTATACACAAACGAAATTGGGCATGCATTGACAGTCGCTTATGGTTTGCGATCACCACGGAAGTTCTTATAGCCTCTGTACATTTGTATAGATTTGAAATTTTCCATGATAAAAAAATTTTTCAGATACATTAAAAATAGTTACTAAATAGCCTCTTAGAGTCATTCTTGTTCAGGGAGCCAGCTCTCAACTCACCTTCCTTTATTTCTTTTGGAAGAGTCACTGATTCCAGTGATCTAAGCAGAAAGACTCATGTCATTCTGTGTTATGACTCTCGGAATAGCTCACGGTGGAAACAAAATAAATAGAATTTCTGAATTTCCTTTGTCCTCAACCAGTTGGGATGCTTCTCTGAAACCACTGTGGGCATTTAAAGTAACCCCGATTACCCAGCAACAACAATGTATAAAATAACTCTTTCTACCTTTCTGTGTTTATAGGACAAAAGCTATAGCTATGAAATACTGGTGCTCAGTGAGCTAATGAATGATGAGCCCGTAATTGTGTATTTGGCATTTTGGGATCTGAGCCTCTGCCCTGTATGAACTTGTAATCTTCATTGTGTAGCCTTGTTAAGTTTGGCTGTTGAGTTACATGTTGGCATTGAAGGCTGAGGAGCTACTCCAAAGCCAAAAACTGACCTCTGCCTATTTGGAAGTCAGAAGTCATAGGGTGACTTTTTTGCTT
Organism: Ailuropoda melanoleuca; assembly: GCF_002007445.2. NCBI lineage: Eukaryota > Metazoa > Chordata > Mammalia > Carnivora > Ursidae > Ailuropoda > Ailuropoda melanoleuca. Next base: position 4,256,117 of record NC_048231.1, read on the forward strand.
TTGCTTTTTAAAAAATTTTTTTAAAGTAAAAATAATGATTACCCTTAGAATGGAAGCTGACTGTGGCCATGAATGGATCTTTAACCTTTGGATCTATTTGATTAACCCCGTCAATGTTTTACTCTTTCATCTGGCTGCAAGCCCAAGCAAAAGTATTATGATTGGGTCCATAACTGCCTTTCCGAAAGTAGTTTCCCTTCTCCAGCTTCACCAAAGAGAAGAATTTGAACTTGTATTTCAGGATTCTTCTTTTCCCTCTGGAATCCATCTCAAAGGGGAAAAGCACATCCCTTTTTATAAGTTTAATTACTTTGGAACAAGGATCCCAATGAAGTTTATGAAGCTTCCTTTCTTCCCCTAAAAAAAAGACAGGCTCTGAGTTGGCTAGGGCAGCCCACTCTTGTCTGTCTGAAATGCTTCTGTTTATCTCTCTGGTCAGCACCTTCTGCCAGGCCCAAGCTAGAGTGAGGGAGGAGGAAGCCTTAGCTCCACCTAAGGGGAAGACAGGTACACAGAGCCTTCCAGAATACAGTGCAGGACACACCATTATAGAGGCACGAACTGGCTACTCTAGGGGCAACGTTGACTCTCCGGGGATATCAGGACAGAACTTAGAAGGTGTGAGATGCTTGGACCTAAGGGCAGAACTGATAGCCTGGGATTATATTATGCTCTTAATTGAACCCCCTTGGGATCCCAATTTGGGAGTTTTGTCTGTTGGATAGTACCTGGTATGAAACCGGCAATGGCATTCCCTCGGGCCTTATACAGTTCTGAAGAATACTGAAAATGAGTTTGAAATGTCAGAATTGAAGTGTGTAAACTGCCTCTGTGGCCTCAGGCTTCCTGTGACGGGAATGAGTCGCGCCCCATGTACTGCTCAGGTCTGTCTTCCGGCCAGTGAGGCTGTGTTCCAGACTTCTCGGTGCAGAGGGCATGGTGCTTGGGTGGCTTACAAAACTGATCGCAAGCACTCGTCTCTCCCGGAACAATTCATGCTACCCGTGACAGCAACTGAGTAATAACCCAATTAAACCGCTTACTTGGGATATTAGTCACAAACGCTTTTGAGCAATCGCAGGTCAGTTCTTGAGACCGTTGTAGGTTTCTGTTAGCACTTGTTTTCTGTTACCAGAGAAAATCCTTTACAAGTCCTTAGCAAGCTAACAACTTCGGGAAAATTCAGAGACCCAGTAACCTTGTTTGGCAACGTGAAGGAGCAGGCTCCGGGCGCAGGTCCACATGGGCCTGGCCGGCTGGGCTAGAACATGGTGCCTACAGAGGCCACCCCCAGGCTCACTGAGACCCCCCACGGTCTTGCTCTCTCCTGCGCCGGCAGGCTGTCCTCTCGAACCTTGGCCACCTCTGATGTGTGCCATCACGGAAAAGCCAGACAGCCAGGCGCTAACAGGGCCTGGGGTCTGCAACCATTCCTGGAAGAATGGCCGAGAAAGACCTCACTTCTGGCAGTGGCCTCCCTCCCGAGTACACGATCGCAGTCATCGCAGCCACCACCCTGCCTCTCGTGAGTCCTCCCACGCGGGGGTTGAATACGGCTTGCTCCTCTAGTGTAGGGGCTGCGGGGGAAGGAAACCGTCTCCCCAGATCACAGCCCCCGAAAGCAGTTGCTTGTTGGAAAGTGGGATTTTGTATGGAGAAGGGGAGCGAGGCCGGGTTTGGTTTAGGGTGGAAACCTTTTCCGGAGCAGGTGCTCAGAGCCCCAGCACACCTTCGCTTACACCGCTCACTCCCGGGGAGGCCGCGGCCCGGAGCGCCCGGGCGGAGGAGGCCCGCTCCGCGTTCCCAGCCAGGGAAGCTCCTCCGCTTCAACCTCGCTTATCGGGCATTCCTAGAAAACAGGACTTTGTTTCCGTTCCTGGGTGTCTCCGGTGACCGCTCTCTGTGCGACCTGTGTGGTCAGGCTGTAGCAGCTCGTCAGCTCGCAGTGCACGGCTTGGAAACTGGTCCCGCCAGCTCTGTCATCACCTACCTCCGCTGGGCTGGGGCGTGATCCCCGGCTGCACGGACACCAGTCTCTCCCTCGGGCCAAGCAGGCCAACAGAGCTTGGTTCCCAGAGCAGGGCTGGGAACGCGGAGCCGTGGGAGCCCCGCCACAGCCCACTGTGGGGGTGAAACTCCAGAACGACAGTCCAGTAGCGACTGGGAAGGCGCCCCCGTGAGGGGACACCATCGCGCCTCGGTTGTTCTGTGTGGTTCGCCTGTTCACATGGGACCATCATCTAGGAACCATGAGGCAAATTTTGAGAGTTGATATAAGTTTTTTCCAAGATAACCCAAAGAAGTCTGTTACCTTTGAAGTGTAGGCGGGAAGCTTGCTTGGGAGGGTCTCATCACCCACCCCACGAGCCAGCCTCTCCGGGTCTGGGGCCTGGCTGTCCTCCACAGGCTGCTCTCTCTCTCTCTCTCAGAGATCTCAAACTGGACAACGTACTGTTGGACCACGAGGGCCACTGCAAGCTGGCGGACTTCGGAATGTGCAAGGAGGGGATCTGTAACGGAGTCACCACGGCCACCTTCTGTGGCACGCCCGACTATATCGCTCCAGAGGTGAGTGCAGCTTGGGAAGCCCCGAGCGCTAATGTCACAGGCTGCTTTTGTGTCCTGAGCTCTGGGCGCGTGGAAAGCTGACACGTCCGCACTCCCTGAAGCCTCATTGGGTGAATGATGCCTGAAAACGTCCTTGGTTCCTATAAGTAACAGTTTGGGTTAAAATTTTTTTTTGTAAACCTTGCAATTGCTTTAGGCATTAGCCACAAACGAGGACAATGTGTGCTGTACTCAGAGCTATTGATTTTCCTTTTTGTCTCTACTCAGTGCTTTGATCCCAGCCCCATTTAGCAGAAGTAAAGTTCCTCAGTCTTTCCCATGCAAGTGAGCCCAACCCCCTCCTCCCTCTACAGGGACGCAGTGCCCAAACCCTTTCTGTTTTGGATCTGCACGTGCCATTACCTTGGCCGAAACAGGCCATAAATGTTTGATCACCTGGATGAAAAGTCTTCGGAGTTGAACCACAGAGAAAACAGACCGCTCTCTAGAGATGAAATGAAACCTATTTCCTAATCCATCATTTCCCCTAGTCCTTCAGGACACATTCGTTAATCAGCTGTTCTCACACTGCCCCCCTGCACAGATCCTCCAGGAAATGCTCTACGGACCTGCAGTCGATTGGTGGGCGATGGGCGTGCTGCTCTACGAGATGCTCTGTGGTCACGCACCCTTCGAGGCGGAGAATGAGGACGACCTCTTTGAGGCCATCCTGAACGATGAAGTGGTCTACCCTACATGGCTGCATGAAGATGCCACAGGGATCCTGAAATCTGTAAGTCTGGCTTAGGCTTCCAGCTTCCGGCCTACTGCCAACCAGCTGGCTGTGTGTCCTTTGTGTTCTTCCAGTACCTCGCACTGGTCAGCTCCCAGTGCTAACTGTAGTGTATGTTTTAATCTGCAGAATCGAAGAACCAGAGTTCTCTTGGAGTGTTTTCCTCTGTTATGCAATAGTTCTTTCTGGGCCAACTGTGAGCCATGGATAACGTTTGCCAAATATCAAGTATTTTTAGCACTCGTGGCCCTAGCATAGGTGCAGCGATGCACCCCCTTTATACAGTCGGGACACGCCGGGGGGTTGGGTCAGATGAATGCCATTCCTGGTTTGTTCGGGTATTGACGGTGTTTCTGGGATGAAGGGGTCTTTCCCTGCATGCTGGGCAAGGCCAGGAGAGGTTTTCCAAACTTCTGCCGATGCCTTTTGGGTCCCTATTATTCTGCTGAATAACAAGTGAGGTGCCAGGCCCAGGATTCAGGTGCAGTGAGGTTAATGTATCATGAGCAGTCTTTTTCGTGTGCATTTAAGGTACTATGCTGGAAGCCTTATTTTGAAGTCAGGAGGAAACATGGATTTGATGCCTTTTTGTTGAAAATTTAAAAAGCACATGTGATCTGTGTCATTCCTGTAACCACATTAGCTGAATTCACAAATCATGTATTATCACCTACTAGATGCACAGGGGAATGAAGAGGGATAAAAGGGCAATTCTTCAAGTAGGAAAAAATCAGAACAATCCATTCTCTGTCAGAGAGTTTCTATGGGATAAGAATTACTTTCCTCAAGTTATATCCTTTTCAGTGATTTGAGACAGAAAACTAAATTTGGGAAATATTGGCTGTCTTGTTGGGAGACTTATCTCTCTCTAGAAATCGCCAGTCACATAAGCAGTGCCGTTTCAAGAACATTTTGTATGCAGGTCACTGTGCGCTGGGGCTGCAGGCATGATTCTCCCTGAGAAATCTCCATGTCACTGAAAGTGAAATAATCATAGAAATCCTTCTTAGGCAAATATTGCCAAAGCGAATTGTAATTGGTAGCTTGATTCTCAAGGTTAGGTGCCAGGACTCTCCCAATATTGAGGAAACACTGATCTCTTATGGAAACAAAAGTGAAGTCACTTTGGACTCTACCAAATGTCTCCTATCTAGCATGTTTTCACAAGAACAACTGATTTGTATCGTTGGTAGAAGTTTAAGACCGAGGAAACGACGACTGTGGCTTTTATAATTTCATGAACAAAGGATGGAGGAGGGCTTGACTCTGTGGATTTGTGCCCTGAAGTGTCTTAACTTCTGGAAAGGAACTGTACTCACCTGGGTTGGCCCCCGCCAACTTTGATGACCTAAGCTACTTGAACACAACCTTATCATGCTGCAGAATCAGGCTTACTTTGCATTATTACTTTTCCAGGACCGTGGTCCAGAATCTGGCTCTTCAGATGTGCTAACCCCCTGTGGCCAACAACCACCACCATCATTTTCATGGTTTTTCATGGCGCACATCTTTAATTCAATTACTGTAGCTCATTTAGCATTTTTAATATTTAAAAGAAAGACCTCAAAGTTGATAATTCAAATGAAAATACTAGTTCAAACTATAAAGAAATGTGCATTGCTGGCTTGGTATGTGAATGTCATATGTTTACTACCATGAAAGGTAGGAAATAAATCAGTCTGTGCCTCAAGAAACTTTAATGTTCTCTGTGTAGGGTTAACAATCCAGATCATCATTTTTCTGATAAATATCTCCTACCTGTTGTCTGAATCCAGTGGAAATCTTGAGATCACCTTATCATTTGAGTTGAACATCACTCACACGTGCTTCTCTTTTTTTTCTTCAAAATTCTAGAAGTCCTTAACTTTAGTATTTCAGAATCCTTTTGAGAGAGTTTTTCTCAACTAAATCTGGGACCAGGATCTTACCCCCCCACCTCCACCTAATCCCTATAAAACCTAGAATTGGTACTAAGCAAGATTCAGAACCATATGGAATTATTAGGCTGGTTTCTTCTTAAGCAGATAAGTCCAATTACTTTAAACTATATCTCTGATATATATAAAAATATTTTTTGGTAACTAGAATATGTGTTATCCAGTAATATCCTCCCTCCACAGTCTTTGTTCTAAGAGAAAACAGAGCCTCTGGTGCCCAAAGAGAATCTAATCTTCATTGAGACTGAATTGCTCCCTCTCCTTGCAGATTTGCTCCTGGGAAGCTGTGAACCTCTTCACTTCCCTTTATTTTTCTTTCAGACACCAGTTGCTCGGCTGGATTGAGACAGCACTTGAGATTGTGATATGTCATTGACCTTGCAGTGACTTTCCTAAGTGGCGCTCTGTGTTCTTGGTGGGGTGTCTCCCCGTAGGAAGGAGTGTGGGCTTCGCTTGGTGACAGGCTTACCTCCCAGCTCTATTCTGTTTTGGCTCAGGGACCTGGGTGAGCTGCCGCACCTCTCTGGATCTCAGTGTCCTTGCTTACAAAATCAAGGTAATAAAATCCACGTCATAAGATTATTGTCCAGAACACCATAAGGATTCTATTTCTTCTTCCTTCAAGGAGCGTCCCTATGTCTCCTATCTAGCATGTTTTCACAAGAACAAAGTGATTTTCTGAAAAACACTTAAATGGTATCAGATAAAATTACTAAAAAGCATTCACCCAGAGGATTTCTGGGACAGTTTTGTACATTTCAGCCTCTATGCCTAAAAATAAAAAGCTTAAGTGCCATAGCAGAGGAAATTCAGCTATTCTTTTGCAGAGGGCTAAGACATTTAAATGGAAGTGTGATCAAGGAAAAGAAAGAAAACAGTTAAGAACACTCAGGACTCAAGGAGAAACCTGAGGAAGAAAGGCTTCATCCGGGGGCACCTGGGTGGCTGAGTCCTTAAGCGTCTGCCTTCGGCTCAGGGCGTGATCCCAGCATTCTGGGATCGAGCCCCGCATCAGGCTCCTTCACTGGGAGCCTGCTTCTTCCTCTCCCACTCCCCCTGCTTGTGTTCCCTCTCTCGCTGTCTGTCTGTCTGTCAAATAAATAAATAAATCTTAAAAAAAAAAAAAGAAAGGCTTCATCCGGGTCTGGTGGTGAGGAAATTGCCCCCAACAGCAGAGCTGTCCAAGGGCAAATCTCAGCTCTTTCACTTGCTGGCTGTGTTCCCTTGTACACATAGTGTAATTTTGCCATGCCTCAGTTTCCTTATCTGTACAACTGGGGCATGAGATATTGTGTGGGGGATACTTGGAACAGTGTTCGGCAGAGAGGATGCTCAGGAGGTGGCCACTGCCGTCATCCATGACAACTGGGTGCATGAGATGATTTTTAGACTCTCTGCCCTTTTCTTTGAAAAATGATTACTTTGTTTATTAGGAAGAAGGTTTAAGGTATCAAGTCACGCTTATAAACCTTTAGGACTGCATTCTGGCTTTAATTGCAACTTGATTTAACTAGACCAATATAGTTTTTTATTGCTGTAAGAAACTGGGGATTGTCCATTCCAATCCCCTCATTTTATAGCTATGGAAACTGAGTCCAGAGAAATTATGACTCACCAAAGGCCATTCAGCATAGTAGTTTAAACAAACAAATTAGAACCCTTGTGCATTTTTTCATGGGAATGTAAAATGGTGCAGTCACTGTGGAAAACAGTATGGCAGGCAGTTTCTCGAAACATTAAACATAAAATTACCACATCGTTTAGCAATTCTATTTCTGGATGTATCACCAGAAGAATTGAAAGCAGGGACTTGAACAGATATTTGTACACCAGTCTTCAAGGCAGCATTATTCACAATATCTGAAAGGTGGAAACAATGCAGTGTTCATTGACAGATAATGGATAAACAAAATGTGGCCTATGCATCATACAGTGGATGATTATTCAGCCTTAAAAAGGAAGGAGATTTTGATATGTGTTACAATATGGATGAACTCTGAAGGCATGCCTAATGAAAAAAGCCAAACCCCAAAGGACAAATGTATGATTGCACGTTTATGAAGTAGCTAGAATGACCTAGGAAGTCAAACTTATAGAGACAAAAAGCAGAATTGTGCTTGCCAGGGACTAGGGGAGAGGGTGTAGGGAATTAGTGTTTAAAGGTATGGAGTTGCAGTTTTGAAGGCTGGAAAAGGGGCTGGGGATGGATGGTCGTGATGGTTACACAACAGTGTGACTACTTAATGCTACTGTGCTAGACACTTAAAAATGGTTAAGGTGAATGTCATATTCTGTATACTATGCCACAGTTTAAAAAAAATAGAAAAAAAACCCCCCAAAACTCTGGGATCAGAATCCAGATATTCTTAACTCCTGGCCGGGGTTCTGAGCTAGACAACATCTGGCCATTCCCCATGTTTCTTCTGCTTCCCATTAATAAGAACATGGACACAGACATGACTAGGGTAGGGGCTGAAGAATAAAAGGAGGTTGGAGGATGGGGCTTAGGGCCCACCAAGGTTCAAGGAGTGACCACGGAAGTGGATATTCAGTGGGGAGGTTAGGAAGGAAGGACTTCAGGTTATATAAACATCTAAATCTGAAACATGGCTACTGGTTTTACTTGTGGCGAAATAGGCCAGTGGTTTTACAGTGTGATCTACACAGAAACTGATGCAGTAACTTTTGAGCAGTACTAGCTAAGTAGGAACAAATAGTCCTCGGCCAGATAACTGAGGGCTTGGGGGAGCTAGCTGTGTTAGAAGTTATGTAAGCTGAGACATCATTAAGGACTGTCAACAAGTCTTCATTTTGTTGTGCAATTCCAGTTCAAGATAAAGGGCATTGCTTTCTTTAAAAATACAGACTCCAAGCTCTTTTCCAGGATTTTGTGACCCCCCCCCCCCCGCCATGGTTCTGGGAGCTTGGTGACTTCAAGAGTTCCTGATGTTGAATGTTGCCTCCATTGGATGGTGTCCTACATGGTCCTAAAAATTGCCAGGAGGTCCTGCATGCTAAGTTTTGAATTATAATTACTTGTCATCACCTTTCATTTCACAGAGCTTGGTGACTATTAAAAACACACACACAGAATTGCCAAAATAGAAAATCTTTAAAAAGCTCTTTGTCTGAATCCCTGGCTGATAGATGAAGCTGAGACCCAGAGAGGTGACGCAACCTCACGTGGTAGCGTGGAAGGAGCACACACTAGTCTGAGAGTCAGGGGACCTCCTTCCACTCCTGCCAATGCTCTTCAGTCTCCCTCTGCAAAGCAGGGATGAGGACACCAACAGTACCCACTTCAAATGAGGGCATACACATGAAAGCATTTGCGAAGTTGCAATGTAGGAGTAAGTTATTAGTATTGTTGGGTTATGAGTAGTAATTTCATAACATACTGAAAGTGTCATTGTCATCATCCTCTCCTTGAACAAGGTCCACCAACATCATCAAGATTATTAAGTGCTAAATTGTACGTGAGGCTGGGTTCCATTTTTATTCCAGAGAGAACTATATTGTGTTTTTCTAGGAGCTTTCTAGCTAAACCAAAGACACGTATGTGGGATGTAAATAGCCAAATAGATACTGATCTACCTACTCATTTAACAGGCATGAATCCAGGGATATATGCATAGCAGCCATGGCTCTGCTAGGCTCAGTTACTAGCAAGGGGCCGGGAGTGCAGAGAGGACCATGTCAGACATCATCTTTGCCTTCAAGGAATTTAAGTCCAGCTGGGATGGGGAAGAAAACAGATAAGAAAAAAGAAATTATACAAATAACTATCGTTACCTTACAATTGATGTTAAATAAAAATAACATTATCGTTAAACTACAATTTGGTTTTTAAAAAAGGCTAAGGTGTTTTGAGAAGATATGACAGGTAGACCAAACCTAATCTAGGTCATCAAGCAGGGCCATCCTGAGGAAATGACATTTCAGCTGAATCCAAAGGCTGAAGACAAGTTAGGTTCAAGAAGTACAGAAAGAGCTTGAGAAAGAGTCCATTTGAGTAACTCTGGCAGTGTGGCTAGGCTATAAGGAGCCAAGGTGTAGGGCCACAGGGGATAGAGGAGTTGAGGCTGAGCATGAAGGACACTGGAGGCCATGTGAAGGAGTGCCAAGATGAGCCACTGAAGGACTTCAAGCAAGTATGAGGGACAAAATGTTTTTTCGTGTTTAAGTGATCATTCTGAATATTTATAAAGAGATATTGTCGATCAGAAGCATTTGCAGATAAAATATCTAGGATTTTTTTTTTCCAGAATAATCCAAGGGTGGCAAAAGAGGAGCAGATGAAACAAGTTTGGGCATGTTTCACAAGTATCAAGGCTGAATGATGTTTACATACTTGTGTATATTTGAAAATTCCCAAAATAGTAATTTTTTTTTGAGAGAGAGGGAAAGAGAAGGAGAGCTGGGTTGGGAAGGAAGTGGGGGGTAGAGGGAGAGAGCAAATCTCAAGCAGGCTCCATGCCCAGTGCAGAGCCCAATACAGGGCTTGATCTCATGACCCTGAGATGATGATCTGAGCTGAAATCAAGAGTTGGACACTCAAACAACTGAGCCACTCAGGTGCCCCTATAGCAAATTTTTAAAATAACATATGAATCCATTTTATACAAATTTAAAGTGTGTGTGTGTATATGTGTATATATGTATACGCACACATTACAGACTGTGTAGAAAAACTGAACCCAGCCTTCATTTAATTTAACAAAATGGTTTAACAACACAAACACAGAAAAAGAAGAAATAATGCGAGCCACATACCAGCTATCTGGCTGATCCAGCTACATCTTTGATCTTTTTCCCCCCAGTTTAGTTTTGAATTTATTATGAAATGTTTCGGTAACAGTGGATCTGGATCCAACTATATCTTTTGACTGCTGGTAAGAGTCTCAATGTCCTGGGCTGAGAGTCTACACCACCCTGGTCATTTTTATGCTAAGAGATAAAATTTATCAGTGGTTTTAGCATATTCATTCTTCAACATCCATAAACAGTCTTCGTACCTTCCCAAGAAGTATTACCCAACCCCAGTTGAGTAACTAAGTGTACCCCAAAGAAGGATTTTTAAACAAACAACAGGGAAGAAGAGAGCTGTCACTGGTGAGCTCTGCCCTGAGCTGCTCCCCTGCTGCCCTGTGGGATCCTTTCCTGTGGGCTGAGTCCGCCCTTTCCCACCAAGGCAGCAAGGGCCAAGATCTCCAAGCCAGCCTTTCACATCCGCTCTCTGCGCCACTCTCAGCCTGGTGGGCCATCCCTACTTGGCTTCTGAGATTTCCTGATGCTCTTTTCTTTGGAACATAAGGTCAGCCCTGTTCCTGGAATTGGTGTCTGCTGGATATTTTGGTTGCCTTTTTTTTTTTCCTTCAAAACAAAATGCTTTCTGAATTCCTTCTTACCTTTTAAAATGGAAGGTATTATCTGTACGCACTGTTTGGATACCCATTTATGTAGCATGCTGTAGATTCATAGATGTTAAGAACCTTGTGGCTTCGTATGGTGTAATTCTGTCATTGAGTCCCCTGAAGTGGGGATGAGGGGGTGTTCTTGTCCCCTGTTCCACAGAAAATGAGTGGTTGGACAGAACAGGCACCGGTGTCTTACCCAACAGAACTCCCAGCCCTTTCCGTGACCACCTTTATCACACCCCCCAAGGTTGTGAACTTTTGAGTTCTTTGTGTGTGGATGTCCAAACATTTCATATAGAGGTGGAGAGAGGCAGAGGACCTGCTTGTGAGGACATTCCCCTGGGGCACAGAACTGTCGGGAAGAGGGGAGCTGGAATATACACAGTGGTTAGCCCAGGACTTCTACTTGGGAAAAAATTTCCAAATCATTAACAAGTAATCCTTACAACTAAAAATAACCATTGCATACACTCAAAAAAAACTGCAAAGGGAAGACTCTTTTTCTTGCTTGCCCTTTTGTCTCTCATTTCTCATCTTCCCTTTAAATGTGTATGTGAAATGCTCACATGTCCATGCTCTAAAAGCAAAACAATCCCACCCGTTTGCTCTCATAAGATGACAAAAACTGGCAACACCCACAGAAATTAACACAGAAAAGATATATGAAGACACACTTGTGTAAAGCCAATTCCGGATTTATGACTTTAAAGATTTTTAAATGTTTTTTCCCTTAGTTTTAGAATAATACACGCTTTCTACTGGCTGAGTTTCCTTAACTGGCACAAAGTGATCCCAAAATGCTAATAATCATAACACAGACAAAAATGTAGAGTTTTTGTGGTTGCACTGAGTTTTGCCTTCACATAGCTCCAGAGAGAGAGAGACTTGGGGAAGTCCTCACGAATCCACAGAGCTTCAGAAGGGCCTTTCTGTAAGGTGAATCTTCCTTTGTGCTAAATCATCTCCTGTGAGGGATCACGAGGCTGGGTGCTGACTCAGGTGAAGTCAGTGCCCTTTCTCTGAGCTCACACAGGTGGCCAGGCGAAATAAGCGCTGAAAGGAGTTTGGTGCATTCTCCTGAGTCACCTTTGTCAGTTCGGGAGGCATTGTAAACTTGGCATTAGAGGGAGCTTACAGAGTGCCTTTGTTCCTAGGCTTTATAGAAATTAAAGTGTGTGTGTACTTGTGTGGGTTTTATCTGTCCTCACACCTCTCGGATTTCATCATCTGTGCCTTGTCTGCAGGAATCCTGTTGGCCTCTGTGCACCAAGGGGAATCACAATGAATGCTGGGATCCTCTTTTAGCCGTGAGAGCAGCACTGAATTTGACCGCCTCCATTTCCCACTCCCCTCCTGGCAGAAGTCGAGAGGCCGAGGAACTGGAGGGAAAACTGGGACCAGATTAATGTAGAAGATCCAACTTTGGATCATTAGAACTGATTTCCAAACCCTGGTGGGGAAAATCCAAAAGAAGTTCGCTGAAAGATCCTTTAGCAAGAGAGGGCTAACATGCAGCCAGGCAGCCCTTTACTAGGACTGGAGTTCCCATATGAGGAAATGGAGCTGCTCCACAGGCCTCATCCTGAAACTGCTCGTGCTATTACACTTTTCAGAAATGAACCATTCCCTTACAGATAGATCAATGCTAGTGTTGGCAGAAGACAGAAAAACACTAGCACACTGATCTTCCCATAGACTTATTTGGCATTTTTTATCATATTTTATGAAAGTTACTGTTTTCAGCTTCCCTCCCCCTCATTTTATAAGTTTACTTAGGAATAGAGGTCTTAATGTTTTATTTGTGGCTGGCAGTGCGAAGGACTTTTTTTTTCTTTCTTTTTTTTAATGGAGTACTATTACCACTTACCCCTTTAATCTCCATATCTCAGCCAGGAGGATAAAGATATCAGAGGTTTTGTAAAATGAGTGTAGAAACCTTTTCTACGTGGTGATTTGCTAACCAAGATCTGTGGGTCAGAAGAGCTTTTTGTTTTAAGCTGGAAAAATTCTTGTAAATGGAACTAGTACACTTTGTCTTCTTTCCAACTACCAAAGATCAGTAAGTTTTAGCAGCTGATGGTTAGGTTTGGTTTGGACACCAAAGGTAATGTGTATCCTAGATAAAGAAGGGTGTTGGCCCGGGTTTCATCAGGAGGAAATAAAAGGCATTGTGTAGTGTCCTCGGAGGACCCTTGTTTAGTACTTGCTTCCTTTAAATAGCTATGTTTGGGGAGATCACACCTGAAACAAAGAAGTAGTTTGGGCCTGTGGAGTGGCCACAGTGAGTAGAGCTCTCTTCCTTTAACACTTGGGAGAGCAATGAAACCCACCCCATCAGTCAGAGATGCTTCAAACTCACTTGCCAGTCATAAAACCATATTGGCCAACAACATGGGTGTTGGCACAAATGCCTGACCTTAGACTTCGATCTCTGGGACTCACCTCTACCCTTTACCCTTTTTTAAGCCAACATTGTCCTGTGACTTGGGATTCAGGGGAAGCTATAGTGATTATAAAACACAGGAAAATCAGAGTGTTAAAAGCTCTGAAAAGGAATTAAGTAGATGCCCACAGAAAGGCTGCTGGATTCCAGCCACAGGCAGCACGAAAAATAGAGCCAACACACCCACTACAGATTTTAGCACTGTTTCTGCCCCCTTGTAGGAACGGCAACAGTACGGGGCACTGACTGTACTGGCTTTCATGAGGAGTAATAAAGTACACTGTGTACTGTGTCTCTGGAGAGACTTACAGAATATTCTGGTGTGTGTGTGTGTGTGTGTGTGTGTGTGTATGTATGTAACAGAATATTCTGTTAGTTATAAGTAACTTACCAGTATAGACATTGATCCATGGGTATTTTCAAGTATACTCATGTAGTCACAGGCCGCCTTCCTCACGACTAGTTCAAGGAGATGAGCTTGAGCAAGTTTTGTTTCATTTTACTTTTTATAAAGACCATTTGAGACCCAAGGAAAATGTCACTTCTCTAGCTGAGAGGGGAGGTACAGTCACCTTCAGAATGTCAGTTGTTCTTTCCCTGAATTTTAATGATAAATACAAAAAGAGACAAACGAGAGGATAAGATTGTAGAATCTTGATAATAGCAGAGTCCATGGAGGCCATTGGTCTCCCTTCCCACCTGAGGCCAGATGGGTCATCCGGCGTCCTTGACAAATCCCAGAAGTTCTTCTTCAGAGTTTCCAATAAGACAGTCGTGCTTCTCCTGGGAAAGCCCTTTCTATCACTTCATGGCATTGAGTATTAAACTTAGTTTAATTGCCCTTACAGGCTTATATGTTTCCCTTAACTCCCACTCCCTAAACATATTTCTTTTATTTAGAAATGCCTCTTATTGCCAACACCTCTCCTGGTATTTGAAAATATCAGCAGTGCCCTTTTATCTTTTTTCTTCAATATAAAGACCCCCAGTGCCCTTTTATCTTTTTTCTTCAATATAAAGACCCCCAGTTGTTTAAAGTAAAGCAAGGTAGTCTGACTAAAGGATTCCTTAGGTTCTTTTCAAGACTGTTTTCTCTCCCCTCTCTTAGTACCCGCTGGTCCCATGGGCCAGCAAAGAAAGTGTAACGTAAGTAAGCACACAAAGGCTGTGCATTCTCATTCAAGCGAAGTCCTGAATGTCATCCCATGATTGTCCTGACCTATCAGTCCACACTGTTTTTTTAATCTAAAATCCAAATGAGACGATTGGTCACCTCAAAAGGAGGGCTGGCAGAGTGACTGAAAGCAAAGGCTTCTAGTGCTAGATAGGCCTGAGTTTGAATCCCAACTCTACCACCCCAAACTGGGTGGCCTTGGACAGGTTACAGATTGGACTTTTCCTCAGTTTTCCAATCTGTAAAATGGGAATGATAATCAGGGTCACTGTAAACATTATACAGAATGAATTTGAAACACTTAAGTCAATATCTGCTATAATACAAGAACATGTAACATAGATATGTATATATAGTAGTAATGGCTACCACTTATTAAGCTATAGCATTTACAAAAACTATACCATTTTTTATTGATGTATAGTTAACATACCATATATTGTTAGTTTCAGATCTATAATATAGTGATTCAACAATTATATGCATTATGAAATGGTCACTATAATAAGTATAGTCACCATACAAAATCATTACAATATTATTGACTATATTCCTTATGTTGTACTTTTCATGCAGTGATTTATTTATTTTATAACTGTAAGTTTATACTTCTTAATTCCCTTCACCTGTTTTGCCTATCCTGCCCCCCGCTAATACTGGCAACCATCAGTTTATTCTCTGTATTTAGGAGTCTGTTTCTGGCTTTGTTTTGTTTTTGTTTTTTTGGATTCCACATGTAAGTGTAATCATATGGCATCTGACTTATTATACTTAGCATAATATCTACTAGGTCCATCCATGTTGTTACTAATGGCAACATCTCATTACTTTTTATGGTTGAGTGATACTCCATTGTATATATACACCATATCTTTATCCATTCATCTATCAATGGACATTTGGGTTGTTTCCATATCTTGGCTCTTGTCAAAAAATGCTACAGTAAACATAGAGATGCATATATCTTTTCAAATTAGTGTTTTTGTTTTCTTCAGGTAAATACTTAGAGATGGGATTACTGGATCATACAGTATTTCTATTTTTAATGTTTTGAGGAACCGCCATACTGTTTTCCATAGTGACTACACCAATTTATGTTCCCACCAGTAGTGCACAAGGGTTCCTTTTTTCTCCACATCCTTGCCAACACTTGTTGTTTCTTGTCTTTTTGACTTTAGCCATTCTGACAAGTATGAGGTGATAGCTCATTTGGTTCTGATTTGCATCTCCCTGATGCTGAGCGATGTTGCGCATCTTTTCATAGTCTGTTGGCCATCTGTATGCCGTCTTTGGGAAAATGTCTATTCAGGTCCTCTGCCCATTTTTTAATCCGATCATTGGGTTTTTGGTGTTGTCTAACTTTTTTCTATATTTTGGATATTAACCCCTTATTGGATATATCATTTGCAAATATCATCTCTCATTCAATAGGTTGCCTTTTGTTGATGGTTTCCTTCACCATGCAAAAGCTTTTTATTTTGGTGCATTCTTCACAGTTTATTTTTGCTTTCGTTTCCCTTGCCTGAGGAGACATACCCGTAAATATGTTGCTAAGGCCAATGTCCAAGAGATACTGCCTATGTTTTCTTTTAGGAGTTCTATGGTTTCAGGTCTCACATTTAGGTCTTAAATCCATTTAGAGTGGATTTTTATGTATAAGAAAGTGGTCTAGTTTCATTCTTTTTGCATGTAGCTGTCTGCTTTTCCCAGCACCATTTATTGAAGAGACTTTGCATATTCATCCTCCTTTGCAATACATTGACCACATAAGTGTGGGTTTATTTTTGGGTTCTATTCTGTTCCATTGATCTCTGTGTCTGTTTTTGTGCCAGTACCATCCTGTTTTTGGTAACTGCAGCTTTGTAGTATAATTTTAAATCTGGGATTGTGATACCTCCATCTTTGTTCTCTCTCAAGATTGCTTTGGCTATTAAGGGTCTTTTGTGTCCATACAAATTTAAGGATTATTCGACGACACAAATAAATGGACAGATAGAACATGCTCATGGGTTAGAAGAATTAATGTTGTTAAAATGTCCGTACTGCCCAAAGCCATCTACAGATAGAATGTAATCTCTATCAAAACACCAATACTGTTGTTCACAAAACTAGAACAAATAATCTTCAAATTTGTACCATTGTTTTTTCCACTTCTGCAGCTTCTCCCTGCCCAAGTCAGTCTGGATCTAGATCCCGATGCACTTTAGGAATGGCCAGGTGGTCTATTGCCATAGGCATGCAGATTACTAGTTCCAGCCCTGCCTAGTAAATTCCACTCAGACCCAATCTGAACAAGCTAGAACAATTCTCCTTCTCTTGGCTCTTCCAATATTCCATGGCAACACCAGTCTGCATAATAACCTGTACTTGAGAAGATTAGTTTGTTTCCCCAGAGCTATCTTAAAAATATATTATGTAGCCTTCCCACCTGCCTCCGAGCCCCATCCCAGCTCCAGTGTGGGTTGTTGTCACCCTCATCTCACGTTTAAATATCTGTCCCTGCCTTCTCCTATGGAAAAGTGACTTCGCAATGCCAAGTTAGAGCCCTGGTGTCTCTCTCCTTCCCTGCTGCCCCATCAGCTAACTCACATGCCTCCCCTTGTCCCTCTTACCCCTGCTCTGGGCTGGCTGGTGCTGCCAGTGTAGGGCATTCCCAGGTCTGTGCTTGCCAGTGCAGCTGGCATGAAGGGCTGAAAGGAGGTGGTTGATGATTCTTCATCACGAGGCTAGACTCTGCCTGTGACACTGGCAACAGACAGACCTGTGACTGCAACAGGCACACACGGGCATGCATCTTGTCATCCCTTCTGGCTGTACGCCTGTGGTGAGCTTGGCCATCATAGCTGTGAACCCTACTGTGTTCTGGGTCGTGTTTGCTTTCTCTGCCCTCCCTCCTCAGCATCCTCTGTAGAGCCTTAAAGTGCCTTCTTCCCATTTAGGAGCACCTCCCTGGAACACTGATGGGAATGTCCCGAGGAATGGTTTCCTTCCCTTCTGATTTGCCAGCATTAACGCTTTCTGCTCTTTGGTCTGAAATTGAATGAAAGGAGAAGGTCATTTTGTTTGTCCAACCGCCAAATCCAACTATTAGGAGAAAATACAGTGTTTTCTCCCTCCTAGAAGAAAATCTTGTTAGACTAATTGGTCTATTTATATAACCAGTCGTCTTCCTCTGAAATCAGACAGATTTTGAAAGAGGAAAAAATAGCCATTGCCTACATTTTAATGAGTTTCAAAGTACATTTGGATCCTGTTTTCTCAAGACACATTAATGTACAGGGTGAGTTTAAACTCTGTCCTCTGGAACATTCAGCCACTGAAAACCAAAGCTGCCTCGGGTGTAGCAGAGCCTAGAAGACACGAGAGTGCTGCCCTGGCTCGGGGCTCACAAAGAAGTTGCCCCATTGCATCCTGCATCCTGAATTCAGTATCTCCCTTCTGTTGTTCAAGGGAACACAACTGCACAGCAAAACCTCACTGTTATCTGTATTTCTTGTTTTAAGATTGTCTCTAGAAATCTTTGCTGTCAGAAAATCTGTTTTCCAGAGACCATCATAGCAACCCCACTGTTGGAAACTGTGAAAGCAGAAACAGAGCTTGTTGCGTCTTTCTTGGCCTCCCAGTTGAGTAGCAGGGAGAGCCAGATGAGCCTCAGGGTCAAGGCTGACTTCAGACTTCACTCTTGGAGGTGTCCAGTCCATGCCTCTGGCTTTAGGTAGAACAGGGTGGACCTACAAGGGGTTTAACAAGATGCTTACTAATACATTTATTGAGGGCTTCTTATGTGCCAGGTATTTACTTGTTATAACAGCCTTATGAAGTACAGGAAAATCTCCATTTTATAGTTGAGAAGTCTGAGGCCCAGAGAAGGTAAGGCATTTGTGCAGTATCACACAGCTCATTGGTATACGAACACAGAGTCACACTGCAGAGCCTAACCAGTTAACCTCTGTGCCCTCCTATCAGAGAAGCTCGTCTGTCCTTTCCTTAGTGTGTGGAGTGGAGGCTTCCCAGGACATCCTTGTACAAACCCAGCCTCCATTTCACCGGAGAGCTACCTCCAGGAAGACACATGTCTGTTTCCCCTGTAGTCCTACCTTCTCTGCAGCCTTGAAAGAACCATTAAGCTTCTATGTATCTCTGATTGTTTCCGTATCCTCTAGTTAAATTCCACGAATGAGGACCCCAAAAGGAAGGAGACTACGAATTGAATCCATGCATTCTTGACCCCTCTCCTGTCCCTGTTCTCCAGTTGCCTTGACACTTACATTTGGGATAGAAGCGGATTTTCCACCCTGGCCTTCTCACTTACTCTTTGCAGCTTATAAAGTGCTTTTATTGACCCTAGAAAACATTCTGCTTCCTTTAGTAAATGTGTCCAGAATCTTTCATGAAGTCACTTTATTTTCCTCCTGGACTGACTTTCTTGTTTGGACCGCAGTTGGGGAAAAGGTCAGTTGAGGCGAGGCAAGCTGAAGGATGACTTTAGACATGGACAGACAATTGCTCCAAACAACACTGTCGGTAACTTGTTTGGCATTTGGGAACCATGAGGGACATAAGCAAACAGAGGAAGTTTTCTGCAAAGAGATCATGCCATCACTGTTCACAGCAGCAGGAATACGGTGTTTTGGGAGTCTTGTGCCTGGCCTAGGGCGGCAAGCTCCTCCTCTTAGCCCTGCACACTTCCACCCACGTGTACCACTGAAGATTTCAGGCCTGGGTAGAGATAAATGTTCCCATAACTCCCCATCTTTGCATCTTTGGATGGGTAGTCATGAAGAGGCTCGAAGCTCCTCCTTGCGATGGGCCCTGTCCTGGCTTCTGTTTCATGGTATTCATCTTTTTTTTTTTTTTTTTTTAAGTATAGTTGACACCCAATGTTAGTTTCCGGTGTACAGCATAAGTGATTTGACAAGTCTATGTGTTGTGCTGTGTCACCATACAGTGCTATTACAATACGATTTATTAGAGTCACTATGCTGTACCTTTTATCACTGTGACTTATTCATTCCATATCTCCCACTACCCTTCACCCATTTTGCCCATCCCCCACAGAGACCCCTGCCCCTGGCAAGCATCAGTTTGTTCTCTGTTTTTATGGGTCTGTTTCTGGTTTTTGCTTTAATTTTTCACATAAAACTTCACATAGAACTGAAGTCATAAGGTATTTGTCTTTCTCTGACTTGCTTCACTTAGCATAATACCTTCCAGGTCCATCCACGTTGTCACAAATGGCAAGGACTCATTCTTTCCTATGGCTGAGAAATATTTCATTGTACTTATATACCACTCCTTCCTTATCTAGTCATCTCAGTGGCCACTTGGTTGCTTCCGTATCTTTGTCATTGTAAATATTGCTACTATAAACATAGAGGTGGCATCTATCTTTATGAATTAGTGTTTTTTTGTTTTCTTTGGGTAAATACCCAGAAGTAGAATTACTGGGTCATATGGTGTTCCTATTTTTAATGTTTTGAGGAAACTCCATACTGTTTTCTGCAGTGGCTACACCAATTTACTTTGCCACCAACAGTGAATGAGGGTTTCTTTTCTTTTTCTCCACATCCTCGCCAACACTTATTTCTTGTTTTTTATTCTAGCCATTCTGAGTAGGTGAAAGGTGGAATCTCATTGTGGTCTTGATTTGCATTTCCCTGATGATTAGAGATGGTGAGCATCTTTTCATGTGTCTATTGGCCATCTGGATGTCTTCTCTTGAGAAATGTCTCAGGTTCTCAGCTCATTTTTAATTGGATTATCTGTTTTCAGGTGTTGGATTGTGTAAGTTCTTTCCATAGTTGGGATATTAACCTCTTACTGGATATATCATTTGCAGATATCATCTCCCATTCGGTAGGTCACCTTTTCGTTTTGCTGATGGCTTTCCTTCACTGTGCAAAAGCTTTTTTTAATACTCTCAATAGTTTATTTTTGCTTTTGTTTCCCTTGCCTGAGGAGACATACCTAGAAAAATGTTATGAAGACCAATATCAAAGAGATTACTGCCTATGTTCTCTTCTAGGAGTTTTATGGTTTCGGGTCTGGCATGTAGGTCTTTAACCCATTTTTGAGTTTATTTTAAGCATGAGTTTATTTCTGAGTTCTCTGCTCTATTGAAGTATGTGTCTGTTTTCGTGCTACTACTGTACTGTTTTGATTAGTACAGTTTTGCAGTATATCTTGAAATTTGGGATTGTGATACTTCCAGCTCTGTTCTTCTCTCTCAAGATTACTTCGGCTATCCAGGGTTTTTTGTGGATCCATACAAATTTTAGGATTATTTGTTTTAGTTCTGTGGAAAAAAAATGCTATTAGTATTTTGGTAAAGATTTCATTGAATCTGTGATTGCTTTGGGTAGTATGGACATTCTAACAATATTAGTTCTTCCAAGCCATGAGCGTGGAATATCTTTCCATTTGTTTGTGAGGTCTTCAATTTCTTCCATTTTATACTTTTCAGACTATAAGCCTTTAACCTTTTTGGTTAAGCTTATTCCTAGTGATTTTATTCTTTTTGATGCAATAGATGGAATTGTTTTCTTAATTTCTCTTTCTGCTACTTTATCAGTATATATAAATGCCAACAGATTTCTGTGTGTTAATTTTGTATCCTACAACTTTACTGAATTTATATATTATTTTTCATAAGGGTTTTTTTTGTGAGTCTTTGGGATTTTCTATATATAGTAACATATTATCTGCAAATAGTAACAGTTTAACTTCTCTCTTACCAATTTAGATGCCTTTTATTTCTTTTTCTTGACAATTGCTACCGCTGGGATTTTCAGTATTATGCTGAATGAAAGTGGTGAGAGTGGACATCCTTGTCTTGTTCCTGATCTTAGAGGAAAAGCTCTCAGCTTTTTCCCCACTGACTTATGTTAGCTGTGGGTTTCTCATATGTGGGCTTTATTTTTGTTAAGGTATGTTCTAACCCCACTTTTTTTTTTTTAAAGATTCTTTATTTGAAAGAGAGAAAGCAAGAGACAGAGCACAAGTGCAGAGAGAAGGATAGAGGAGAGGGAGAGGCAGACTGCCCACTGAGCAGGGACCCCAATGTGGGGCTCAATCCCAGGACCCTGGGATCATGACCTGAGTGGAACGCAGACACTTAACCAACTAAGCCACCAAGGCGCCCCAGTTCGTACATATTCTAAAAAAATGCTTTCACTCCCCACTCCATGTTTTATGTTGTCATATTTTACATTTTTTTTATAATTTTCTAATTATGGCCTTCACTTTTGCATTTAAAAAAAGTCCCTTTAGTATTTCTTGTAAGGCCAGTTTAATGTTGATGACTAACTTTTGTTTAGGAAATTCCTTCTCTCCCCTTCAATTCTGAATGGTAATCTTGCTGTTTATTCTTGGTTTTAAGTTTTTACTTCTCAACATTTTGAAGGGAGTAGCATGATATATGCAAAGTTTCTGCTAAAAAACCAGCTAATAGCCTCATGGGGTTTCCCTTGTAAGTAACTAGCTGCTTCTCTCTTGCTGATTTTAAAATTCTCTTTATCTTTAATCTTTGACGTTTTAATTACTATGTGTCATTACGTGATCCTCCCTGGGTTCATCTCCTTTGCAGCTGCTTCCTGAAACTGGTTGTCTGTGTTTTTCCCCAGGTTACGGAAGTTCTCAGCTATTACTTCTTCAAATAAGTTTCTGCCCCTTTCCCTCTCTCTCTCCTTTGGGGCCCCTATAATGCAAATGTTTGCTTGATGCTAAGAGATCCCTTAATTTGTCATTTTTAAAAATTCTTTTTGCCCTTCAGCTTGGGGGCTTTCCCTTATCCTGTTCTAGATCACGGATCCATTCTTCTGCATCTGCTAATGGATTGTTGATTCCCTCTAGTGTACTTTTCATTTATATTTTTCAGCTGATTCTTTTCTATAGTTTCTATTTCTTTGTTGAAGTTCTCAGTTCATCAGTCCAGTGAAACTCTTTGTATTACTTTAAACTCTTTATCAGCGTATTGCTTATCTCCATTTAGTTCTTTTTTTGAAGTTTTTGTCTTAGTTTTGGAACATATTCCTGTTTCATTTTGCCTGATTTTGTGTTAATTTTTATGAATTAAGCAGAATAGCTACTTCTCCTAAACTTGAATGGTCTTGCGTAGGGTTGTCCCCTGTGTAGACTGTGTGTGCCTGGTGACTTTGGTTGACTCACTGGAGCTGAGGCTAGTGTGGGCTGGGAGTCCTGGGGCACTCCATGTTGGGGCTGCCCTGGTGGGATGGCAGGAGGTGAAGTGGGTGTGGGCTGGGACAGTCCTGTGGCTCTTTATGCAGAGGCTGCCCTGGCAGACAGCTGAAGCCGGTGCAAGCCAGGGTGTCCCAGAGTGTTCGGCACATGGAGCAGCTGTAGCCAAGGCTGTTGCTGCCCGGGGTGCTCTACACAGGGGGGCCCTGGTTGGGCTGCTGGAGCTGAATTAGAAGGTCCCAGAGCACTCTGCACTGGGGGTGCCATAGCAAGTCGTCTGGAGCCAAAGTGGTATGGCCTGGAGTATTTCAGGTGCTGTGTGCCTTTTGCACTGTGGCAGGAAGCTGGAACTGTAGTGAGCGCTGACCAGAAGAACCCTGGGATAGGCCATGCTGGGGCCACTTTGGTGTGAAAGCTGGGGCTGGTGTGGACTAGGGGCCCAGGGCTCACTGAGGTGTCAGGCTCACTAGGGCACTGGACCTTGCTCCCCTCCGTGCTACCAAGGTGGAGGGGGACTATAATCATCACACTTGCCAGCCCCTCCAACCCGGGGAGATTTCTAGAATGTCTCCTGCTGTTCGTCAAGGTTCTAGGGCTGAATGCTTTATATTCTAGTTGCACTCTTAAATGGTTTTTTCTGTGCTCCTGGGCAATTGAATCTACTCAAAGTCCCTCAATACTATTCCTCCCCCTGCAGTTTGCAGCATTGGGTGTTCCCTTTATGATCATGTTATGTCTCCATCTAGCTTTTGTTGTGCAGAAGCTGTTCAGGCAGCCCTCATTCCTCTCCAGGGGGAATTGCTTTATAAAATAGGTGTAGATTTGCTATGTCCATGGAGGAGTTCAGGGTCTTCCTATGTTGCCATCTTGAACCAGGAGCCCCACCCTGGCTTTTTTGTGTCCCTATGCCAGGGCTTAGAGCCATGCAAAGTCAGTGAGTGAAGCGCACTAGGTGTGAGGCAATGCGGAGTGATGGGGCATGTGGCTGACCAGGGATCATATGCTCTAGAAAGGCAGCCACTGCTGGACTCTAGGCCCTTTATATTAAGAGGTACAGGTTTGGTGGTGTTCTAGAATATCCTGTTTTCCAAGAGAAAGTGGAAAACTTGACTTTTAAATAACATTTCCTAGTTTTTAAATATTTGACAAGTAATTAAAAAACAGGCTGTGTGAGCCAAATAAGCTGTCCGAGGCCTGGGGCTGGTCTTACTTTTATACTCTCTCTCCTTTTCCACAGTCTTGCCTGCTCTACCAGCTTCTTCGCTTGCCCTCTCACCAAATGTTGGTATCTCGGAGAGTCAGATCTCTAATCCTCACCTGCACCCTGGATGTGTATGACTAGTGCTCTCCAGGGGGATGTCCACACACTTCAAATGCAAAGCTGAGCTCAGCCTCCCAGATCTGCACCCTGTCAGGTCTTGTCAAATGCTGGGTGTTTTTGTTTCATTCCCCCCAAATACTGCTATTACTAATGTTACTGCTTCTATGATTAATAGTATCAGTAATCTAGTGGCCTTCCGTTGCTGCCGACTTCTGTTATCCGATACCACCCCTCCAGCAGGCAGCCAGAGCAGACCCTGTGACCCCGCACTCCTGCTTGCCCCTTCACTGCAAGGCCAACCAGTGCGGATCGCATTCATTCTTCTTCTACAAGCTCTCCAGGACTTGCTCCCAACTTTGCCTTCCCGCTAACCAGAAACCCTTCTAGTTTCTGAACTTGTCTGCTCTTCTCAGGTATTTTCTCCTTCTCTTAACTCTTCACCCATCACCAATCTTTATCTCCTCATTCAGGATGTACTCAGTAGACTGTGGCTAGAGTCATCACTCACCTCTCTACAGGACTTTGGTGGCTCCTATGGGCTGCCGCCTCTCCTGTCTCCTCAACCCTCCCCCCGTGCCCGTCTTACCATGCTGAATGTTCCTCTCCCAGCATACTAGGGGCTTATGTGCACCTGTGCTGGCTTTTGGGCACAATGGTCTTCTTCATGACTGTGTTCATTCTCTTCGTCCACCTCCTCTCTCAAGTGCCACCTCTTCCAGGGAGCCATTACTTGCCTCCTCATGACCAGCCCCTCTTCAGAGCTCCCACGGGTTCTGCTCTTTTCATGTCACCCAGCTGTGACTGCCCACAACGCTTGCTGGCCTCTTCCCCCTTCACTTGATCAGCTCTGTCGTGGATAGACACTGTCCTTGTCGTCTCTCCCCCCACAACGGCTAGTCCGCAGCCTAGCATACAGTAGACACCACTCTTTAAGTGGAGAATTCTGTGTCTAAAGGGCTCAGAACAGGATATTAAAAGTCAAAACTGTCTGGTTATTCAGAACGACTTACCAGAACCTAAGAGAAGGTATTGAGCTAGTGAAAGGGTTATTCTGACGGTCTTCTTGTCCAGGGATGCAGTGTTTAGAGGAAGAACAGCCCTGATTTGGTCTCCTTTCCCTCATGCACAGTGCCTTTCCACAATGCCCCTTGGAAGTTTGTCCATTCTTCCTTGTCCCTGGCACTGAAGCCAAAGTCTATTGGACACTGGGCTTCTGCCACTCTGTCAGCAAGAGCCAGGCACTGTTCCCCTTGCCCAGAAGAACAAGTTGTACCCACACACTCACAAGATGGCCTCTGCTCTCATCATTGGCAGGCCTGGGAATTTCCCACAAGCCGTCGGGGTCCGTTCTACCATCCTTGTATTCTGAGGTTTTTTGCAGCATTGTTAATTAGCTATTCCATCGGGGACTGCATCCCATTGATGTTCCTCAGCAGAGAACCTATTCATGTTTCTTGCATGTATACTTTCCCCTTCCTTTGTGAGCTCACGGGCTGAGCCAGGAGAACCCCAGCAGCGTGAATGCCTTGTTCTCACAAAACTGAGCTGTGAGGCGTGTACTTCCTCAGGCTGCACCGTGCTGACTGGACCTGTGCAGCTCTGAGAGCTCCTCAGACTTTCAGGTTCCACCTCCAATCCAGCCCCACCATGGCCTTGCATTCCTTGTCCGTCGGAGGGAGGAAAAGCTATTAAACCCCATCGGTGTCTGCATTTTTTATTAGCTCCCTTGGAGGGCTTTTTAGCATTTTCTGAGGACTTTCCTGTCAGCTTTGCTTAGGGAGTTTTGCCGCCTTCTCCCTCCACAGGGTCGTTTTCATCTGAAGCACCACGAGAGGGTGTGCAGCTTTGGACGCCTGGCCTGGCTGGGACGGCTGCCTCCAGACACTCCCTTCTCACGTCTGCAGCCTTCAACAGCAGGGGCTTATTACTCTGGAAATTCCACTGCAAAGCAAGTTCTAGGAACACTGCATTGCTTTTGTGCTCACAGATCAAACTTAAAGATAACTTGATTTAAACTTTATAACAAAACTTTTTAATCCAAGTTATTTTAAATTAGCTTAAGTGTCTTTAAAACTGAAAAATCACATTCTGGCCCTGAAAAGTAAATTATCCTGTACGAATCCTGGTTTGGATGCGATCAGACCACCTTATGGGCCTTTTTGTCCAAGTCGATTTAGTTCCAAGTATCTTGATAGAAGCTCAGCCTGAGGGAAGTTTCCCAATTGGTAGAAATTCAGAGGATTTATATATACACATTGCTTAAATGGTCTATGTAGCAAGAGTCTTAATCATGAAACATTTCAAAATGGGAGGGTAGGAGAAGAGCATCGTTGTTGCATAAAGAAAAGTGGCCAACTTTGGGTTTTTTACTCTCGCAGCTTCTTCCCACAGATCTTCAAAATAATGACCCTCACTCTTCTCTCTGCGGTCTTGTTGGAGAGCGGGAATCCGGGCCGGCTGGTCAGGTCCTCAGAAAATGGCACAGCTGTTCTTAAAAGTAGCCCTATTCATAAGCTGTGGGCTGTCGACAACTGCAGCATTGGAGAAAGGCACCCTATTTTATAAAGAGTTTTTCTTTAAAAGGGAAAGAAAAATACATGGTATTTACAGTGAAGAAAACTGGACCCTTCAGCTTTATTTTAGTGGCCACGTCTGAAATGGAAGTGGCGAAGGCCATAAATACACACAAGCAATTGCGCCTTTAAGGGATGATTCATGTTGGCTGTGCTGCCCATAATGGAAAATTCAGCTAGTTAAGCAAGATCAGCCAGAAAGCCTTGCACAGGCTCTTCTGCCAGAGCTGATGCCTGCCATCTTGTGACCTACTTGTTGTGTATTAGCGAATGATCGACTCTCTCTCTTCCGCTCTCAGTTCATGACCAAGAACCCCACCATGCGCCTTGGCAGCCTGACTCAGGGTGGGGAGCATGCCATCTTGAGACATCCCTTCTTTAAGGAAATCGACTGGGCCCAGCTGAACCATCGCCAAGTAGAACCACCTTTCAGACCCAGAATCGTAAGTGTCTAAGACCATCACAGTAGACTTTCCTCTTTCTTAAAATGTCTCCGTGGTCTACCAAAATCTGTTGTCCCCAGTGGAATAACCAAACCGGAAGTTCAGCCTCACCCTCTGCAGGATGGCCTCACCCAGGACGAGGCTGGCCCTTGAGGCAACATCTCTCCCTTTCCAGCTTACTTCTCTCCAATCTTTCACCTCTTACTTGCTCTGGAATTCATCCTCCCTTCACCTAAGCTTTTTGGAGACTAAGAGACCTGAAACTTTCTAGGTTGCCCTAAAAGAGTTTAGCTGAGAAAGTCATCATTCCTATAGTTTCCTTATGCTCCCCCGAGTGCATTTCCCAAGCCCCCAAGGAAGTAGAAAGGGCATGAAATGCTACCCCCTCACGGAATCTGGCTCCATGGCTTGGAGAGCTGGGGTATGTACCAGCTACAGCAGCCCAGAGCTCAGGCCAAATCCCTTCTGCCTGGAGAAATACCGGGAGCGCAGGGGGACCTTCCCAAGCAAGGCAGCTGAGGGGCATTCCTGAGGGTGGTCTAGCTCTTGATTTGAGAGCGGAGCTCCTTCTCATCTGTGGGTCAAGAGAGCCGTGGTGGAGAAAGCAGAAACGCATCTTCAACTTAGGTAAGAGAAATGAGAGTTCTAACCATGGCAGAAATGAGCTTCCCAGCGTTAGTTTGTGAAGATGTAAACTATCGACATTTCCAAGCACACAGCTAGCTTAATCTGTAACAGCCCCTAAGGCTGGGCACCAGGCACCCAGCCATCAAGCCACTTCCTTTACCAGGCCTCCCCCTGCCAACCCCTCAGGGAGGGGGAAGGCTTTGCCAGCCGGGCAGCAGGAAGCCAACTGGTGAGTAAAGCGAAAGGCGGTTGTTTCCTAAACTTAGCGCTTCCACGTCTTTCAGGAAAATCTCTTCACACCTAGAGTCCTGTGTATAAACAATAGGTGAGGCAAGTGTGAACTTCGACTCTGTTGACAACCGAATGTGTGTGTCCCTCAGTAGAGCCTGTCGAGAAGGGGCATTTTGGTGAAATGCCGAGTAAAGGGTGATTGAGAGGGCTGGATCAGGTGACCAAATTAATTGCTTCGCCTCCCGGGCTAAGGCGGGCCTGCTCAGCAAGATTTCCGTGGGGTTGGTGAAGCGGGGGTTCCCACATGCCCGTGACGATACACAGTGCAGATTTACTAGAACGCGCTGTTTAGTCCTAATGGTCCTAACTGGAACGGATGCTGCTCCCAGGGCTGCAGCGCCCTTCTGACCTCACTGGCACGGGCCCAGGGAGGAGGAGGAAGCCTCATGTGCCTCAAATCTGACCCTTGTTTCCTTTTGACAGAAATCCCGAGAAGATGTCAGTAATTTTGACCCTGACTTCATTAAGGAAGAGCCAGTTTTAACCCCAATTGATGAGGGACATCTTCCTATGATTAACCAGGATGAATTTAGAAACTTTTCCTTTGTGTCTCCAGAATTGCAACCTTAGCCTTATGGGGAATGAAAGACATGGTATGAAAATCACAAGCAGATCGAGATTTTCCAGGAATTTCCTTTGTGGGGCATTCCCTCATATCAGCCTTAGAACAAGAACTTTACCTTCAGCACGCAGGTGGGAAACTCTGAAGGACAGAACTTCAGGAGGTCAACTCTTAAGTCCTCAGGAAGCCAGGGTACTAGGACGAGCGGATACCGGAATGAGATTTCATGAAGAAGTATACTGCTCAACCTAGGCGTTGCCATGGCTCTTTTGGGCTTGGGCTATTAAAGGGAACCAACAGAAGAGAAGGTGTGAAGAATCAACTAGATCCTAGAAATTCTGAGCCAACCGGCCTTTGACTTCACAAATCAAGACTTGGTCTGGGCCACTCTGTGCTCTTGTGAAGAATCAACTAGATCCTAGAAATTCTGAGCCAACCGGCCTTTGACTTCACAAATCAAGACTTGGTCTGGGCCACTCTGTGCTCTTCTGAAGCCAGGGAGCTCTGAAGACTAGCCGCGCGCAAGAAGTCTGTACAAGCTAACGAAGAATTCCAAGGTAAGGAAATGAAAGGCTTTCCCAACACTGATTTACTCTGAAGAAACAAAACTCACAACGTAAAGCCCCATCTTGAAAACAGATGTTGGGCTCCAAGACCACCACTCTTCCAGCTTATTCTCTTCTCCTCCCATGAACGGATATTTACCGAGAGCCCGGTGAGGCGGTGCCACGTGCCCTGCTAGTGTAAACAGATTTGTGTGCACTGAACTTCCACGCTCCAGTCCACTTATTTACCTGAACGGTGTTTGCATTCTGTGAAATGCCTTCCACATTGCATATATCACGCTTCTTTGTCCGCACATAACTTTGTCCACGGAAGAGGGCTCACTGCCACAACAGCCACTGTTCTGTTCACACGGACAGCAGGTGAGCAAAGTGCTTGCTGCTGAAGGACTCATGAAATCTCATGATGTGTTGATATCGCGCCAAACTCTGTGAAGAAGCGCACGTCACTCATGTCAGTGACCAGACTTAGCGGCTTACACATTAGCAGGCTATTTAAGTTATATTTTAATAATAATTAGAACTGACTCTTAGGACATGTACTGAAGGACCTTATAATATGTACTCATATGCAGTTGGAGAATTTTGTCTGTCTGGAAATAAACGCATTTTGTAGCAAAAGCAAACTTTTTGTCTAAAGTGATTTGTTCCATCCCCACTAGGAGACGAGATAGCTAAAATGTTTTGGGCAGAATGGATAGAACTCCTGAAGCAAATTTCTGAAAAGCTGGTATCACCTGTGTGTCCCTAAGTGGACATGGCCTCTTACTGACCAGAACTTCTCTTCTGAGTCAGGGTAGAAACTGCTAAGCAGTGCTGCAACAGAGAAATCCCCAAAACTCCCAGTGCCTCGGCCCAATGTTAATTTCTCATCTGCATAAAATATAGTACAAAAGTTCAACAGCCCTCTTTGATCATATAAATATGCCATCTGGAAAACAGAACTTCCAAGGTTGCTATAGCAAGGAAGAAAGAGACGGAGGAGGTGCTCGACTCCATCTCCAGC
The DNA here is from genome assembly GCF_002007445.2 of Ailuropoda melanoleuca. NCBI lineage: Eukaryota > Metazoa > Chordata > Mammalia > Carnivora > Ursidae > Ailuropoda > Ailuropoda melanoleuca. The sequence goes on from NC_048231.1 coordinate 4,286,010, forward strand.
GAGGGATACGCATCGCTTCGGCGCACAGCAGATTGGCCGGAACATGGCCTCTGTCTACAAACGGGGTGTGGAACCGCGGAGCGGCCAGAGGGTATCTAGCCCATACTGAAAATCTCGGTCCTGGGTTCTTTTTTGTATTACCAGCTGAAATAGGACTTTTGAATTAAGAGTTGCTAGAAGCCTCTCTTTACCTTCGTTTAGCACCTAGCAGTGCAGAGGCACACTCAACCTACACAATTTCACTACAGCTCCAGGTCCTTCTACCACTGTTCCAGTGTGACTACCAGGGCTCATTTTACAAACGAGAAGAGAAAGGCTCAGAGAAGCTTAACTGGTTGCCCAGAGGTTTCAGACTTGGGAAAGAGTAGGTCTGAAGTCTAAATGACTAAAGTTCTAATCCAACAGACTTCTGGAAAGGGAGGGATTGTTCTATTTTGGGGGGGGGGGTGAGGGGAGCAGGAACCTACATAGCTAGGTTGCAGCTCAGAGTCTTCTGTTGCTGTGTGGGGCTGAGGAGCTGCTCAATGTAGTTTACTCCACACGGGTAAAGAAGGATGAACAATAAAGCATGCCTCCTGGGTTTATTTACAGAAACCATTATAGCCCCACAAAAGCCCCACGTGTCCTCTTTAATGAATCTGTGTAATCACTCAGCAGCTTCCCTCTTCACAATCTATTCAGAACTGCTACCTGGGCCCCCCGGTTTGGTTTAACTCTATTCCTTCAATCCCAGGCCTACCCAACAGGATATCAACGATCATGCTACGAGAGGATTTCCAGTGCTGCTGCTTCCTCCTCCTTCTGTGAGGAGAGAGAGGAGGCACAGGATATTTACCTAAAGTTCCAGGAGTCTCCAAGTCCAGGGTTAGGGCTCCACTTCACATCTTTAATCCATTCTCCTAACTCTTGGGTCCTTCCTGAGGATCAACAAGGTCACCCGCCCATACTTCCTGCAACAGACTGGACACAAGCCATTTGATCAGCAGGTACTGACTCGGCTGGGGCTGCCGGGTTCCCCTACAGCTCAGCTGACACCATGGAGGTCAAGACAAGGTCACGTTTACCCTTCCCCACAATACCATCTTGCCTCTCGGATGAGGAACCCTGAAAAACAATCAGGCCTTATCACCCTACCGTCCTCCCGAGCCAGTCCTCATCCCCATCCCCAACTCTCCCTACTTTCCCAAGCTATTCGTCCGTTGAAGTAGACAAGCAGGCTGGAGTCTTTGAAAGGAGAATGGATATGTTGAGATGTTGATCAGCTTTGACCACAGAAGAGGTTTTCACTTAATAATGACCTTTAATTCAGGTGTATTCTGCGTGAGGCCTTCTTCAAAACGCTTTAAGTGTATTTACTCATTCAAAACCCCAAGAGGTGGGCACTCTCGATTGTACAGATGGGGAAACTGAGGTACAGAGAGATTGAGTAACTTGTCCCAAGTCCTACAACTAAAACTGCCTGGTTTAGATCCTGACCATAATGCTTAACTCCAGAATCCCTTCTTTTAGCCAAGTTGGTGAGTACCTTCTATTAAGGCCAATTTTATTTTTCCCAGTTTTGTAGGGTTTTGGAAATAAGGGTGTAGACTGGGATTAGCAGGGAACACTAGATAAACTGCCAGCTGGGCAAGACAGTATTAGTCATCCTGTCTGCAGAACCATTTATCAGCAATGAGATTATACGAGTTGTGTGTCAAGGGCCTGGAACCACTAACCCCCCCACCCCCAAAAGAACTGGGGCAGGCCGGAGTGATGCAATCTGGGTCTTTGGCCTCCCTGAGGAAGAGGAAATGGTCTGGGTTATACTGAGCCATATGAACCCTGTCTGAACCACTATAGAACCCCTAGACCCGTTGTGGTGCTTCCAGGCCTTTCCTCGTGAGCCGCCCCCCTGCCCCGAGAGGCACCTCCTATTTCAGTAACTCACCACCCACCCATGGCATCACTGGGAAGAAGGAGTGTAGCGTGGGGCCGACCTTGGCAGCTGTGACAGCTACAGAGCTGATAGAGCATGATAGCAAAGAAAAGAAAAATAAAAACACCCATTTATCACTTATTAATCTTAATTCAGTGTATGTTGCCTCAAAAATGTCCCAGCCACAGCCGATTTGGCCTGAACCATAAAATGGCCTACACCATAAAACTTTGTCCTCTTTATTCCCAAATTTGGTCATCCTAGTGGCTTGATCTGGCTGCACTCACTGAAAATGAAAATGTCCCTTGGCACCAAGTCCCAGTGGGTCCTATCACTTATTTTACATCATCTGAAGATAAGACTCAGATACAGCCGGAGACATTTGCAGTGGAAAACAACCCCGGGGTCAGATGCTCCTCTGAGCAGAGCTGCAGGCTGACACAGTGGGCCGGAGGGCAGTTATAAATGAGGCTTTGTAGTCTCCCTTCCTTCCTGCGCTGAATTAGAACCAAAACGAAGAATGCCGCCATCCGCTTCATCCTGTCCCGGCTGCCCCCGCCCTCACCTCCACTTCCCCGGCAGGCGTTGGTCCACCTCCCGCCACCTTCCTCACTCACCCCTGGGAGCTGATCACTGCGGTGCACTCTCCCCCTGGCATTTGATTCTTCAGAGCTCAACCAATTAGACACAGTTTTCCAACCACCAAGACTCCATAAAATCCTGATTTGAGTATTTATCTTAGAGGCTCTTTGAGAGCCCTGAAAGGGCAGCTACCACGGTGTTTCTGCCCTGTGTTCCTGCCTCTTTGGCATCTCTGCGTCAGCTCTTGCCCCGGTGCGGACCGCGGGTGAGCCTAATCCTGCCTCCTCACCGGGGCTGAAGAGCACGGACTTGAGTACGTTGCAGACCTATGCACCGGATTTGCCATTTCCTCTCTGTTCTTCTGGAAAGGTGTTCTTTTCCCCTAGCTTAGCAGGTTCTCATTTGTGAGATGGGAGAATAGCACTTGCCAGCCTTGTGTTATTACTGCAGAAATTCGCTGGGATACTGTAGGTCAAGCATTTAACCCAGGGCTGGGACTGAGAAAATGGCCCATCGGTAGTGGCAATGATGGTCTGCTATTGCAGAGTGCCGAGGGAGGGTTGCAAAGGGGCTCCACCAGAACCTGGGCGGGAGGGGACACCCGTGTTCCTCATGCAGCCCGTTCCACCTGACAGGGAGGCTGTGCCAGCTCCAAGCTGGAGGGCTTTCACTTTTCTAACTGGCTGGCTGCAGAGAATTCTCAGGAAACTCTTTTACAAACTTCTTTCAGGCTGTTTTGAGTTCATCCTGCCCTGATTGACATGCGTGACCAGTACTATGCTTGAAACTGTGCTGCTCGGTATAAAAAAAAGAGGCTAAGAAATATCCCTGTTTTCCCTAAAGTAACTCTTCCCTCAAGCCCTTCAGGAATGCTTTTGTTCTCTCATATTTAAGCTGAAGGCACAATTAACTCACTTCTGACCAGATAACAGAGTCCATACACCAACCCCAGTACCTGCTGGTCACCCTCTGGACACTCAACATGCCTGTGGACCAGTTCAGAGAAGAGAGGATGTGTTCTCAAGATGTTCCCTAGGTCCTGGCATGCCTTAGGATTCGAAGCCACTAGCAGAACCATAGGATTTGACCACCTAGATACAGATCTCTAGGAAGATCATTCCTAATAAAATGAGAGACACTGAAGTCCTATGTATTCTTACTAGAAACCAGGCATTACAACCCTGGCCCCATGTACCACCCTTCCACACCACCCAGAACTGCCTTTCTCATGCCACCAAGCAGTCTTAACCCACAGAGGTTTCATTCTTCTAAGGGCTTGGACCATAACTAGAAGAATTCCAGCTAAACAAAGTGAAGATTGTGTAGGCACGGAGTGTGGCCAAACATTCAAATGGGTTGCAGAGGTTGAGATGGGAATTTTCTTTGGAGATATTTCAAAATAGAAACCAGAGATAATCTAGTAGTTGTTTTCCCTGACAGTGTCAGTCATAACCTAGATGATGCCTCAAGTTCTTCCAGCCTTATGCCCTCATGACTAAAAGGTAAGCAGAGGGATATAGTTGGTCATCCGCCACCAGCAGACGTCAACGCCGTATTGCTCATGCCTCACACAAGACTCCATCACTCAGATGGCCTCCCTGTCCATCTCCGTGCAATTTTCACACCCACGCACCCTCTCCGCGTACCCTCTCAATCTCAAATTCCCCTGAGGCTCATACAGATCACTTGCGCCTAAAATCACATGCCAGTCTCTCATACCTGATGGCCTTATTTCTCATGTTTATACACGGAAAGGAAAAATGGCTTTCTAAAGATCAGCACAAGATCAAGAGAAGAGAAGCCCCCTTCTAGAAACTGATAATAGAACACAAAGAAAAAGATTTCTCAGCTCTACTTCCTGTGTTTTTCCTTGAGGAAAATGATTTAAGATATAAAAGATTATAAAAGTCAGTGATAAAATGAGTTATAGCCCAAGGTAAATAGATTATATAAATCACCTAAGCAAGTACAGGCAAAATTACGGAATTATTCTAGTAGTTAGGAGCACCAGAAAGGGTGATCATCAGGACTGTACGGGGGCTCATAAAGATAAATCTGGAAAGTCTAATCTCATTTTCTTTTTGGATGGTTTCTAGACTGGTTGATCGAGAGTATATGATAGGTTTCACATACCTGAGCAACACATTTGACAGTCTAACTTGTGGCCTAGCTGGATTCAGTGAAAAGTGGTAATCTAAGTATGGTAATTAATAGATGGATACTAATCTGGAATAATGTTCTACAACCTTAGGTAACCTCTACTCCTTTAGGATTAACAGACAAATTTCACACCCTTCTTTTATCTTATATCAAAACAAGCAACATGATGAAATACAAAAACTGGACAATGGGACAAAGAGCTACTATGTTTTTAAACTACACATTCCCTCCCAGCAGATTCTGATACGAAAGAGCAAACTAAAGCTTAGAGGTCCATGTACTCATTAGACTAATATTTACTGAGCAGTGACTATCTGCCAGGCATGATCTTGTTGCTGGGAAAACTAGAGTGAAAAAACACCCAAAGAGCCTTGCATTCCCGGAATACACAGTCTGAAGAGGTTGATACTGTTTGCCTGAATTAACCTACTCAGTGGAATGGTGGCCTCTGGTCTTCTTCATAATTGTATCCATGGCACCTGACACATTGTAGGTGCTTAAAGGTCCTATTGAAGGATATAATCAGAGCTGGGTGTCAAACACACATTTTTTTGACCTATAATATTCTTTCATAGCTATATGCTGGAACAGATTTAAGAAATAAATATAGCCTGTACTTGAGTCCAAAGAGCTAATTATGTCAGGACAAGATGGAGTTAGGACTTCACAGTATGAGTTAAAAAAAAAAAAAAGAGGCAGAGGAAAAGAATAAATGTATGTATTCAACAAATTAGGAATTATCAGACCTTTTTCCAAGTGATGGGGACATTACAACAAGTCAAACAGTCAGTCCCCCCCATCTTGGAGCTTGCAGTCCAGTGAATAGTGACTATACAATTGCAAGGTGCTGTGGCTGCCACAAAAACAAAGATGGGATCTTAGGTTCCAGAGTTCTACCTGTGGGGTCTCGGGGGAAAGGGTAAGCCCCACTGAGCTCTGCCAAGATTAGAATGGGCCTGGAAAACTAGACTCTGCTCTAGACACCTAGTACGAAAAGATACAAAGCTCCACCAGGTTCAGAGAAAAGTCAGCTGAGCAATCAAGAGAGCAAAATAACACAGAACACAGTAGTGAGGAGGTTACCCGGGGGGAGCCTGAGGAAGAAAGCAGGAGGATGTCCTAACTACCTTCAAATATATGAAAAACTATTGTGATGATCGTGGAGGCTGCTCTCGGAGCACTTCCAGCTCTCTGCCTCCCGGGCATGTAGTGGTAGCTTCGTTACAGACGGGTGAGGCCACAAGGATAGTAGTAACCAACAAGAGCAGAATGGTGCGCAATATTTGCAAGTTACAACAGTTCAGTGCTGTGGAGAGACTGTCCTTTTCCTCCAGCAGACCAGACTCTTTCCTCCAGTGAATGGCTATGTTCAGCGATGACAATTGGACTCTGACAGCCTACATTCCAAGTGATTAACATGAGCCAAGCCCTCAGCCAACTTTGTTGGACACTTTGCCTGACAAGAAATAGTTCTCTTTATTACTATTTAATGCCACTGAGATCATGGCAGTTCATCACTGTAGCACAACCTGGTCTATCCTGACTGTCATATGCAGAAACTAGCCTGGAAATTTAAACCCCCAGGGTTAGAACCAGGATGACAAGCTACAACAGGGGTTACAGAATTTGTTATAACCCTAAAAAATGAATTTCTGGGGTGCCTGGGTGGCGCAGTCGTTAAGCGTCTGCCTTCGGCTCAGGGCGTGATCCCGGCGTTATGGGATCGAGTCCCACATCAGGCTCCTCCGCTGGGAGCCTGCTTCTTCCTCTCCCACTCCCCTGCTGTGTTCCCTCTTTCGCTGGCTGTCTCTCTGTCACATAAATAAATAAAATTTTTTTTTAAAAAATGAATTTCTTTTCAGAAAGGTACTCAAATGTACCATCAACTGCCTTGGAAGGGAGGGAGTATACCATCACTGGACATCTTCACACAGTCTAAAACCCTTGGTGGGATGATGGACAGGAGGTCAGACTGAACAATCAGAGAGGCCCCTGGCAGCTTTTAGAGACTATCATGCCACAGTCTGAAATGGGCTTAGCAAGCACACTGTTACTGTGCTGTTTCCCCTGGCCCACGGCAGCAGGCCCGGAGTTGTCCTACCATAATGTTTCCGCTGGCCACATGCCCCAGGCCCTGCTGTTTCGCTGTACCACACAGTCCCGAATCTGTGCACAACAGTGCTTGGGGTGCTCAGCAAGTGTGTACAGAAGGCACAGCAGCTCGGATGGCAAACAGATACAGCAAATGGTAAAGGCTCCCCTGGCTCACTATACCAAAGAAAGATAAATGGCCCCCTGGGACTCCTGTCTGCATCACTGGCATCCTGGAGGCATTAGAACACCTTGGAATTTCACCCCTACTAGTTGGTTCCTCATAGTGCTTATCTGCCTTCTACGAATAAGAGCTAAGCATCCATCCTAACAAAGCAGAACTTCAGCATACAGATCTGCTCTGGGGGACGCCTGGGTGGCTCAGTTACACATCTGCCTTCAGCTCAGGTCATGATCCCAGGGTCCTGGGATGGAGTCCACATTGGGCTCCTTGCTCAGTGGGAAGCCTGTTTCTCCTTCTGCCTGCTGTTTCCCTTGCTGTGCTCCCTCTCTCTCTGACAAATAAAATCTTAAAAAAAAAAAAATCTGCTCTGGGGAGGCATGTGTTAAGAGAAATCTCCATCTAGGAGGCTGGTGAGAAATGTGGTTCTTAACACCAAAGGCTGGGTTTAAGCACTTACCCCACTTTCTAGTGGTTTGCTGAAGCTGCCTCATACAGGCTCCCAAGAATCGACTGCACGAAACTCTTCCTAAGTTAGTATTCAGTGAATTCACAACATAGCTTAAAATTGGGTATGGTGAGAATATTTATACCATGAACATTTGTAGCATTTACCGATCCAAAGTTTTTGTTTTTTATGTATTTGGCAGCTTATCAGCATACTCCTACTAATAGGTTGAAAATCACGGTCTCTAGAACCAGGCTGAACTGGGTTTGTTCTGTCTCTGCTACTATGAGCTGTTTTGTTGTTGGGGAGAAAGGTCATTGGGGAGAAAGCATTGAAACTTCTGTGAACCTTAGTCTCCTGGACTGTAGTAAAGTGGGAATCATCACCAACAGCAAGCTACTAACTGCCTTAGAGGATAGGAGGATCAAATGAGATAATATCCACAGATCACTTCCTAAATTGAACAAAGCTCCTTTACCTTGGAGCACATGCACACAACACCTCTAGAGACAGAAGAACACCCCCAAATCATGACTTTTTAAAATTAAAAAAAAATTTTTAAGTAGAAAGCCTTGCACATATTGCATGGTGCACTGGGTGTTATTTGCAAGTAATGAATCATGGAACTTTACATCAAAAACTAGAGATGTACTGTATGGTGACTAACATAATATAATGAAAGAATATTATTATTTAAAAAAATTAAAAAAATAAAGTAGAAAGCCTTCCTGGAAGTTTCCTAGCCTCATACCCCGTATCCCGTTGACCAGTCTAGCATCACACAATCATACCTAAAACCCGTCACTTGCCAAAGGAAATGGAAGCCAAGCCACTGTCCCTGAGGGTAACCTAGAGCCCCAGGTGGGATTAGTGTCATTTTTTTTAAACTTCCCTGATGATTTCAATATGCAGTTAAAATACAGATCCAGTGGCTTAGAGTCTAAGTCTTAGGCAAATTATGACTTAACCAACTGGGGCTAGAGAGGGATTCAAGCTCTCCTGAAGGATAAGGATGACAACCAAATCAGGTTCTAGGAGTGTGGGAGGGATAAAAGAAGGAGAATGCTGGTTACTTGAAAAAACCAACGTTGGCCCCGGTCTCCATTCCCAGCTACTGGACATTTCTGGGGCAAAGAGCTCAGCAGGGAAAACCAGAGGCATTAATAAATGGTTGTACTTTGAAGTAAGATACTCAGCTGTTTGAGAACAGAAGTGAAGCCTTGAATTAAGATTTAAGAAAATAAGGGTAGGTAACAGAAGGTTAAGCATTTTTTTTTCTTTTAAGACTTTATTTGAGAGAAAGAACAAGGGAGAATGAGCCACTTGGGGGGGGGGAGTGGAGGAAGAGGGAGAAGCAGACTCCCTGCTGAGCAGGGAGCTGGATATGGGGCTCAGTCCCAGGACCCTGAGATCATGACCTGAGCCAAAGGCAGATGCTTAACTGACTGAGCCACCCAGGAGCCCCAAAGTTTAAGCTTTTACAGTTCTGGTTCAAGATGGTGACATAGGAGGCTCCAAAATCCTCTCCTCCTATGGACATACCAAATCTATAGCTACATACAGAACAATTTCCTCTGAAAGAAATCCAGAGTCTAGCTGAGTGACTCCTACCCATGGGGTAAATGAGAAAAAACCCACATCAAAATGGGTAGAAGAGATAGAGACTGTCTTGTCATAAACTTCACCCCTAGTGCTGTGACACACAATCAGGAAGGAACTCAAAACTCTAATCTTCTCCCTGAGGAGTGAGGGGTTTAGACCTCATATCTGGTGCCCCAACGTTTAAAACTTCCACCTGAAAGGTGGGCCTTCAGAACATCTAGTTCTGGAAGCCAATGGAGTTTGTGTCCATGAGATCCACAGGCTATAGCAAACTAAGAAACAGTTTTGACAACATGGACTCACCATGGCTCTCATTCCCCCACAGGGCCCAGCACAGAAAAGCAGAATTAAATGCCCAGCCTCTCCATAAAAGGTCTATTTGTTTATCTTAAAAACTACAGCCTGAGTCACAGGCTTCCAATTTAACACATACCTAGGGACCAACTACAATGTTCTCCAAAGACTGGGGAGGTGCCATCTTTGTGCACTGCCTCACTCCGGTCACTAGTATCTCCCTAAAAGGGACTTGTGCACACATCTGGCACCCCAGGTTTTCTAGATGCCACTCAGGCACCACTTGATTGACTAACTCTGGTGGCCAGTGGGGCTTACATTTGTGGATTTCACAGGACACAGAAACTGTTCTTAACCATCCCAACGCACAGTGCAGAGGCAGCAGACTGAAATGTCCAGTCTTTCTGTAAGAAAGGCCTATTTGCAGATCTTAAAAGCTGAAGCCTGAGGGCCAGATTTCTAATTTAATACATATCTAGTTGCTGACTACAATCTCCTACAGAGACCATGGAGGCCAAAGGGTGCCATTTTCACACTCCGCCTCTGCTCCACCCCAGGTCACTCTTAACTCTAAAACAAACAAACAAAAAACACAAACAAAACAAAAACCAAAAACCAAACAACAACAACAACAACGGAGATTTTACATACATCTGGTAACCCAGCTTTTGTGGTTGCTGCCTGAGGATGACACCCCTGAGAGTCTGGTGGCCAGTAGGGCTTATGTCCACAGGTTCAATGGGACAGTAGGAAACAATGACATAGCTCTTAATAGTACATCCCTCCACAGCTCAGTGCAGAGACAACAGACAGAAACACTCATCTCCAGGCTTCCCCTGAAAGAGATATATTGGCTTATTTTGTCTGAAGGTCCAGCTTCCAATCAGCCTACAGGTAGGTGTTGATAGAGATTCTCCCCTTTGGGACACTGACAGGTCTTGCCACACTCTCAACTACTGGGAACTACTAAGGACAAAGATGTCTCTCACACCTTTGTGATCGTCCAAGCAGCCAACAAAGAGCTCAGGCAGGGTTAAATAGTAAGGTTCAACCTCCCACATGAGGCTACTCCATCAAGACTAGGAGAGGTGGTTCTTTTATATAATACATAGAAATCAATACCGAGAGTCAAAGAAAATTAGAAATACAGAGGAATATGTTCCAAATGAAAGAATAAGATAAAACCCCAGAAAAAGATCTTAATGAAATGGGAATAAGTGATTTTCCTGATAAAGAGTTCAAAATGGCAATCAAAGACAGCTACCAAGGTCAGAAGAACCATGTAAGACAAAGTGAGAATTTCAACAAAGAGAAGATATAAGAAAGTACCAAACAAATCACAGAGTTGAATATAATAACTGAACTGGGAAATTCAATAAAGGGGTTCAACAGCATCCTATATGAAGGAGAAGATAAACAAGTCCAAAGACAAGACAATAGAATTCACCCAATTGACAGAACAAAAAAATGAGTGAAGAGAACTTCTAAGGGACTTATGATGCGAAAACATCAAGCAGGCCAAATTTACATTGTAGATATCCCAGAAGGAAAACAGAGAAGGGGCAGAAAACTTATTTGATAAAGTAATGGCTAAAATGTTCCCTAACCTGGGAAAGGAAACAGACCTCTATATCCAGGAAAGCCAGAGTTCCAAATAAGATGAACCCAAAGCGACCTACACTAAGACACATTAAGTTGTCAGATATTAAAGACAAGGAGAGACTCTTAAGAGCAGCAAGGGGAAATTTTTTTTAAAGCCTGTTACATACAAGGGAACCCCAATAAAACTACTAGCAAATTTTTCTCAGCAGAAACTTCAATATATTATGCCATTCCCTTCTTGCCTGCAAAGTGTTGAAAGAAAAAAACTGCCAACCAAGAATATTCCACAAAGTTGTCCTTCAGAATTGGAGACAAAGTTTTCCAGATAAGCAAAAGCTGAAAGATTTCATTACCACTAGACCTGCCTTACAAGGATGTTAAAGGGACTTCTTTAAGCTGAAAGGAAAGGGCACTAAGTAGCAACAGGAAAGCATTTGAAAGTATTAAAAAAAAAAAAAAATCACCGGTAAAGGTAAATATATACTTTCAGAATAGTCTGTTGTAGTGGTAGTAGGTTAATTATAAATCTAGTGTGAAATTTAAAAGAAAAAAGTAGTAAGAACAACTACAATAACTTATTTTGTGTATCCCTTAATTGTGACATCAAAACATGGGGTGAGGGAGTAAAAATGTAGAGATTTAGAATGTGTTCAAACTTTGTTATCAATTTAAAATAGATGGTTATAAATAAGTTTTATGTAAGCCTAATGCGAACCACAAGCAAAAGCCTGCAGTAGATACACAAAAGAAAAAGGAATTAAGAATACCACTACAGAAAATCATCAAATCACAAATGAAGAGAGCAAGAGAAGGGACAAGTGCATTAAAAAATACCCAGAAAACAATTAACAAAATGGCAGTAAGTCCATACCCATCGATAATTACTTTGAATGTTAATGGACTGACATCTCAACTCAAAAGACATAAAGGGATTGAATGGATTAGAAAAAACAAGACCCAACTATATGCTGCCTATGAGACTCACTTCAGCTTTAAAGACCCACACAGACTGAAAGTGAAGGAATGGAAAAAGATATTCCATGAAACAGGAAAAGAAAAGAAAGCTGGGGTAGCTGCACTTATATAGACAAAATAGACTTTAGGAGAGACACTGTAATAAGAGGCAAAGAAAATCATCATGTAACAAAGAGGTCAATCCAACAAGAGGATAGCACATTTATGAACATTTATGCACCCAACATAGGAGCACCTAAATCTATTAAGCAAATATTAATCTAAAGGGAGAAAAAGAGAGCAATAATATAAATGGGAGAGAGAAGTCTCCTAATATCAATTGATGATCCAGACCAGAAAAATAAATAAAGGAAACATTGGCCTTAAATGACACATTAGATGAAATGGACTTAAGAGGCGTATCCAGAACATTCTACCCAAAAGCAAGAGAATGCACATTCTTATGGAATATTCTCCAGAACAGATCAGATGTTAGGCTACAAAACAGATCTTACCAAACATCAAGCATCTTTTCTGACCACAATGCTATGAAACTAGAAATCAACTATAAGAAAAATGGAAAATTCACAAATAAAGATTTAACAACATGTTCTTAAAGTTCCAATGGGCCAAAGAATAAAAAGAAATTTAAAAAATACCATGAGACAAATGACTAATGGAAATACAACCTACCCAAACTTATGGGCTGCAACAAAAGCAGTTCTAAGAGTGAATTTCTAAGTCATAAACCCCTATGTTAAAGGAATAAGAAAGATCTCCTATAACCTAACTTTATACCAGAGGAAACTGGGACAAGAACAAACGAAGCCCAAAGTTAGAAGGAAGGAAATAAAGAGGAGGGTGGAAATAAATTAAATAGAGACTAAAAGAAATAGAGAAAATACCAATGAGCAGAGTTGTTTTGTTTTTTTAACATAAATGGAGAACACTTTAGGCTCAAAAAAAAAAAAAAGAGGGGGCTCAAATAAAATCAGAAAATGAAAGAGGAAACATTACAACTGATACCAGAGAAGTACAAAGGATACTAACAGACTATTATGAATAATCCCAGGCATGGCTCATTTTCTTGCATTTCATTTTATTGAGACTCACAGATGTTTTATTTTTACAAATTGATTTGTGCAACCCTGCATTGGCCCTGTCTATTGGCACCATTTTTCCCCAACATTTGTTTGCTTTATATCTGTCACATTTTGGTAATTCTTTTAATATTAATGAAGAAATTTGAAATACTTCTTTTGTTCTGGGCATCTGTGAGCTTTGATGTTACAAATGGTTTCAGGACACCATGAACCGTGCCCATATAAGATTGCAAACTTCATGTGTGTGTTCTCACGGCTCCCACAACCAGCTGTTTCCCCAACTCTGTTCCTCTCCTTTGGTGCAACAATATTGAAATCAGTCCAATTAATAACATACAGTGGCCTCTAAGTATTCAGGTGAAAGGAAGAATCTCACAGTTTTCACTTTAAATCAAAAGCTAAAAATTATTAAGCTTAGTGAATAAGACTTATTGAATGCCAAGATCGGTACAAGAAGCTTAGCTTTCACCCTAACAGGAAAGCTGTGAGTGCAAAGGTCAAGTTCCTGAAGGAAATCAAAAGTGCTAGTCCAGGGATGCCTGGGTGGCTCAGTTGGTTAAGCATCTGCCTTTGGCTCAGGTCATGATCCCGGGGTCCTGAGATCAAGGCCTGAGTCGGGCTCCCTGCTCACTGGGGAGTCTGCTTCTCCCTCTCCCTGCTTGTGCTAATAAAATCTTTAAAAAAAAAAAAAAGTGCTAGTCCAGTGAATGCATGAATGATAAGAAAGCAAGATAGACTTATTGCTGATATGGAAAAAGTTTGAGTGGTCTGGATAGAAGGTCAGACCAGCCACAACATTTCCTTAAGTTAAAGCCTAATCCAGAGTAAGGCCCTCACTCTCTTTGGTTCTGTGAAGGCTGAGACAGGTGAGGCATCTGCAGAAGTTTGGAGCTAGAAGAGCTTCATGAAGCTTGAGGACAGACACCATCTCCATAACATAAAAGTACAAGGTGACGCAGCAAGGGCTGATGGAACTTCTGCAGCAAGTTGCCAAGACGGTCTCACTTAGATAACAAAGGTGGCCAGGTTAAACCAGATTTTGAATGTAGAGGAAACAGCCTTCTTTTGGAAGAAGGGCTTATCTAGGACTTTCATAGTTAAAGAGGAGAAGTCAGAAGACTTCTGGTCCAAAATGGTGACCTAGGAAGACCCTGACTCACCTCCTCCATAAACACAACCAAATCTACACGTGTTTACAGAACAGTTCTTCCTGATAGAGAATGGGGGGCAGACCGAACAGCCTCATCACAACAAAATGTAGAAAGAGCACACAGAGAATGACAAGGGAGACAGAGACCTAGTAATAAAGGGACTGCCCACCCCGATACCGTGAAGAGTAGTGGGGAGGGATAATACTGAGGGACCACGAGCAGATGCATTTGCCCAGGAGCACAGGAAAAAAGCTGCAGTTTAAAAGGGCAACTAGAATCAACAAAACAAAAAGGCAACGTACTGATTGGGAGACGATAGTTGCAAATGATATATCCAATAAGGGGTTAATATGTAGAGTATATAAAGAACTCAATACCAAAAAAAACCAAACCATCTGATTTAAAAATGGGCAGAGGGCTTGGGGCACCTGGATGGTGCAGTCGTTAAGTGTCTGCCTTTGGCTCAGGGCGTGATCCCAGCGTTCTGGGATCACGCCCCACATCAGGCTCCTCCGCTATGAGCCTGCTTCTTCCTCTCCCACTCCCCCTGCTTGTGTTCCCTCTCTCACTGCCTGTCTCTGTCAAATAAAATCTTTAAAAAAAAAAAAAATGGGCAGAGGGCCTGAATAGACACTTTGCCAAAGAGCACCTACAAATGGCCAACAGACACATGAAAAGATATCTGTTCAACACCACTCTTCATCAGGGAAATGCAGATCGAAACCACAATGAGCTATCACCTCACACCTGTCAGAATGGCTAAAATCAAGATAAGAAAGAAATGTGGCTGTGGAGAAAAAGGAACCCTCTGTTGGTAGGGATTCAAACTGGTCCAGCCTCTGGGGAAAACAGTATGGAGGTTCCTCAATAAATTAAAAATAGAATTACCCTATGATCTAGTAATACCACTTCTGGATATTTACCCAAAGAAAATGAAGGCATTAATTTGAAAAGATATATGCACCCTTATGCTTATAGCAGCAATATTTACAATAGCCAAGATATGGAAGCAACCTAAGTGTCCATTGACAGATGAATGGATAAGGAAGAAATTATATATTCTCTCTCTCACACACTCACACACACACACACACACACACA